>NW_024358167.1:1300259-1387759 GCF_014805655.1 Passer montanus
AAAATTAAAAAAAAAAAAAAAAAAAAAAAAAAAAAGGTGTTTGTTTAGGTGTTTGTTTTCTTTGCAGGAGGGATCCAAGGAGCTGATTTACAGCCCAGGACATTGCAGTCCTGTTGTGCAAAGATCCAGCTCTTCCTTTGGGATACAAACCTGATCTATCTGTGATTGTTGGTTTTTTCCTAGTTCTGACTGAGCCTAACTTTGAGCTATAGAATGCAAGAGGGATTGGCATGAGTCCCACCAGGATCAACAGCCCCTAGGCCCAAGAGAATATGGAATCAGGGAACTGCAGAATGATTTGAGTTGGAAGGGACCTTAGAGATCATCCAGTTCAAAACCCTGATGGACAGGGACACCCTGATTGCTCCAAGACCTATCCAACCTGGCCTTGGACACTTCCAGGGATGGAGGGGCACAGCTTCTCTGGCCAGCCTGTGCCAGAGCCTCAGCACCCTCACAGGGAAGGATTTCTTCCCAATATCCCTTCTAAATCTACTCTACTTAATCTAAAAACCATTCCCCCTCATCCTGTAACTCCAGACCTTTGTCCCAGGTCCCTCTCCAGCTCTCCTGGAGACCATTTGAGCACTGGAAGGGGCTCTAAGATCTCCCTGGAGCTTTCTCTTCTCCAGGTGAGCACCCCCAGCCCTCTGGACTCTCTCCAGCAGCTCCAGCTCCTTCCTGTGCTGGGCCCCAGGGCTGGGGCAGCTCTGCAGCTGGGCTCTCACCTGAGCAGGGCACAGGGGCACAATCCCAATCCCTTTCCTGCTGCCCATGCTGGGGATGAGCCCAGGGCACAGCTCTGGATTTCAGGATTGCATTGCCCAGCCCCACCACGAACCCTTCTCACCCACCAGTTCAGATGCCCAAAGGTTAACCAGAAAAACACCCCACCCACCACACTAGGAGGAGGGACAGGATAAATGTGACCACAGAGGGAATGTTTTTAAACTTGAGTTATTTTAACAAAAGGCAGGTGGTGACCCGAGGAGGGAATGCTTGTGCTCCCAACACAACGCTCATGGAACATCCCCAGAAGTGCTGTGAATCACATCCTTCCTCTCCATGCCGCAGTGCTCCTCTATCCCATCTCCTGGGACAGGCTTAGCACCAAAATAATCACAACTCGTGGCCTTGTGCTCTTGGAAATGCATTGGAAACAGTCCAGCTGAAAGATTTGAGTCGTGCTTCCATTGTGGCTTGGAGGGAGGAAAAAGGGAATTTTCTATCTGCCAGTGGGTAATTTGTTAGACAGCACTTTTAAAGCTCCATGGGGTTCCTCTGAGGTGCTGGATCTCTGCACCCCATCCAACAAATAAATTCTCTGTCATTTAGGAGTATCTCTTGCAAATTGTTGTTAATGGTGTAAAATTCCATCTTTCTGAATGTTCTGGAGAGACTAAGTAAAAAAATACCTTGTCCACAACTTTCAATGTTAAAATGTGCAAAAGGACCTTCAGAATTCAACTATTTCCTTTCCCCACCCCCTTCTTAGGTTTTTCAGATATACATCATAAAGCAACAACTGGCACTAATTCATTTTCCCCTTTGCAATCACCTTTAAAGGAAAAAGCAGCAAAGATTTCCTACCAGGTGTAAACATGAGGAATAAAAGGCCAGATAACAATGAAGATTTCATGGAAACTCACAGATACGAGCACCCCGGTGTAAGGTCTGCAATTAAATGATGGGCAGCAATTTCCAGCTGACATTTTGTAAACAGTGAGCTGAGAAATGCAGTGGGAGAGTCAATTTTGGGGCAGGAACATGAGAATCTAGAGGTCAGTGGTGGAGGCACGCATCACCAGGAAGATGGGTCTTGTTTATTAGAAGGAAACAATCAATTCAGGTAATAACAGGCCACCCCCAGCAATCTCCTGAGGTAGGTCCTCACTAAAGAGAGATTTTCACATATTTTCCCTTTTTTTGGTGCTGTCTGGGCTATGAGCTGGGGTTACATTTGATGCTACATGTGATGTAGATGCTATGAGCATCTACAAATGCTGGTGAGTCTCAGGCTGCAAAGCAGTGCCAAGATACTCCTCACCTGCTTTTTGAACTGGGCTTTGCATCTTTTCCTTCCCAGTATAAAATTAAGAGTGTCTTCTTTCCTAATTAAACCCCACTTGGACTCGTGGTTCCCCATCCTAAACCTCGCCTAGATTTGAGGAGAAAGGGTCAGTCCCTCAGAGCCTGGCTCTTCCTCACACAGGGATGCCCAAGAAATGCCATTTCCATTTCATTTTTCTCCCCCAGAGACAACTCCTGTCTGATATTATTCCACTTTCCCCACCCACCTCTTCCACCATGTGCCCCCAGGAGCTGCTAATAATAATATTGCAAACCCCGTAATAAATACTGTGATCGCTGCCTAACAGGCAGCCTAAAAAGGCTGGGGATAAATAAATAATAATAAAAAAATTTTCCCATTTATCTGCGAGCTCGGGAGAGGCAGAGAGAAAAGAGTTGGCTATTAAAGATCCCGCATAGCCACAGGCAAATTCGAGCATCATCTCCTTGCAGAGCCCGGTTTTTTTTAAGGCAGAGATTACTCTGGCGGTTCAAGGTGCTATCGAGCTCGAACCAGGGACAATTACAAGGCTCCAGTTGGAGCGTCTGAGACGATGCTTACGTCTGATAAGGTTGAAGGGGAATAATGGAAGGAGGGAAGTGATAATGGACTGCTGAATGGGTGGGTTGAGGTATCATCGCCAGAGAGCCTGGAGACACACGCTGCTGCTGATGCAGGGGATGTGGTTTTCCCCTTCTCCCCCCATTTCTATTTTCCCTTCATAAGAAGAAAATATCTCTGAACATGCACTTCAGAAGGATTTTTTCCCTCCTAGCTCCAAGCAACACTGGTGACACCACTCCCCAACTCGTTTCTTGCCATAAGTGCCATCAGAGCCTGCGTGTCCTGCCTCCCTCAGCACTCCCTTCAAACGGCTCACAAATAATTTTTCATGTTTTCTGCCCATCACTGAGGGCCAGGCTGGGCTCTGGGGATGCTCTCAGAGCACCCCAGGAACGCCCAGCTCAACACCCCACACCTCAGAGGGAGAGCTCAGCCAGGGCTGTCCAGCAGAAGAGAGAGAGGAGCCATCCCTGCTTCCAGGTCCAGTGCTCTCCCAGCTGGCATTGGTCCTCCAAGGCTTTTTAAGGCTGGGATCCCACACTTCCCTGGTGGCCTGGGCGCAGATAAGGAAATGTGGCTTGCTCTTGTCCTCATATCCCAAAGAATGGGCTGAGCCCTTCCTGAACCCTCTTCCTTCCTGCCCTGTCCTCACCAGCTCCTGGCCCATGATTTGGTCTCCATAAAACTAGAACTGCTGGTGAGCACAGAGAGTATTGATAAAGCTTTAATTATATTTTTCTTTGCTGAGATTTCTTCTCCTGGGCCAGATTCCAGCTGATAATGAATTTGATATATTTAAATATCCAATAAACAAATAAAGTCTATTGTTTTTCCCCTTTGATTATGAGACTCTTCTCTTTGGCATATCCTTTTATGTCTGTCTTTCCCTTTTCGAAGTATAAAATTAGATCAGGATTTCACTTTTCTTCTTTTATCAAGGCAAGACAGAGTTGTGTCTGTTTTCTTCTACTGTTGAAGGCCAGGAAGTACCATGAAAATCCCTTATTGAGAAAGAGGGGTTTTGAATAAAAAAGGATATTAATAATAATATTAATAATCATATTAATAATCTTAATAATTTTCTTAATTGGAGGTCAAAACCCCCTTCTGATGACCACAAATATGGAGGTGCTTGTGTAAAGACAAGGCAGAAAATGATGCATTTTTCTTGGCCCAGGAAAAAATACTGGCAGCTTCCTGGGAATCAGGCAAATCCTGGCCAGTGGGGTGGAAGATTTCCAGACAGCATCTGAGGGAGTCTTTGGGGGAGTGACTCACAAAACCAGATTCATTTGCAGCTACATCTTGACCAAAACTTGCAGAGAGTGCCAGACAAGTGTCAATCCCCTAGACCAAGCGAGTCCCTTGTTTTAAAGCAACCCCAGCACCACTTTTGGGTGGGATTTCTCTCCTCTGCCTTTGGACAGTGACAGTGTCAACAGCTGAGTTGAGGGGGTCCAAACTCATGTTCCAGCCTAGGGAGATGAATGTTGCTTCATGGAGTTCAAAGCCAGCCATCTTGGGATGGGATGGAAAGCGGTCCAGAAATGTTCTGTTCTCCCTGTAGGCTCCAGAATGAGCCTTAACAACGAGTTCTGCTGTAAACAAGAACTTCACTGTTCACCTGTGAAGGCAGTGAGGGTTAGATGGGATATTGGGAAGGAATTCCTGGTTGTGAAGGTTCTGAGGCCCTGGCACAGTTGCCCAGAGAAGCTGTGGCTGCCTCTGGATCCCTGTAAGGGCCCAAGGCCAGATTGGATGGGGCTTGGAGCAACCTGGGATGGTGGAAGGTGTCCCTGCCCATGGCAGGGATGGGATGAAATAAGCTTAAAGTTTCCTTCCAACTTCAACAATCCATGATTCCATGACTGTGGGCTTCCCAACAGGATGGTTACTGGGGTTGAAGGATCAGGGATACCTGTGACATCAAAGCTCTCACCAGCCTGTGTCCAGCTCTGGCCCCTCAGTTTGGGAAGGACACTGAGACACTTGAGCACGTCCAGAGGAGGCAGCAAAGCTGGAGAGGGGCTGGGAACATAAATCCTGTGAGGAACGACTGAGGGAGCTGGGGGTGTTTAGCCTGGAGAAAAGGAGGCTCAGAGGTGACCTTATCACTCTCTACAGCTACCTGGAAGGTGGCTCTAGTCAGGTGGGGTTGGTCTCTTTCTCCAGGCAGCACTGACAGAACCAGAGGACGCAGCCTCAAGCTGCACCAAAGGAAATTTAAGTTGGATGTTAGGAAAAAGTTTTGCACAGAAAGAGTGATAAAGTTCTGGATGGTCTGCCCAGGGAGGTGGTGGAATCACCATCCCTGGATGTGTTTAAAAAAGCCTGGGTGTGACACTGGGTGTCAGGGTTTAGCTGAGGTGTTGGGGCTGGGTTGGACTCGATGATCTTAAAGGTCTCTTGCAACCCAGTGATTCTGTGAGTTCTGTGAGTTGCAGAGCAGGAGATGCCAGGAACAGCTCAAAGCAAGAGGGACAGTGCAGGTTCCTGCATGCAGAGCCACCACCCCCCTCCCCATTCCTGCTTGGCTCCCTTTCCCGTGTTCCAGTGGAATATGGAGCACAGCAGGATCTGTGTCTTGGAGTTAAGTTTGGAAGCAGAGCTGGGAGGGGGCATGGGAAGGAGACAGGCAATGCACCCAAGGAAGACCAGGTACTCATGGAATGTCTTTCCAGAGGCCATAGTGCTGTGGTATGTACAATTCCACTTCTTAAAACAAAAAGAAGAAAGAGCAGGAAGAATGGGTGCCATGGTTGAGGTTATTTGGTGTTTCCTTCACTGCTACTTCAATTTATTCTTCCTCCATCCCACCTGGAGCTTCTGAGGGAGCGGAGGGCACAGAACTCAAGGACTGAGAGAATCCTCCTGGCCTTCTCCAGCTTCACACACCCTCCTGCTCTTCTCCAGCCTGTGGCTTTCCAGGGATACAGGGAGGAGAAAGGAGCAGATAATACCTGGGGAATGCCCTTCTGCTCCCTGCCATTGGAATGAGCTGAAATAAAGGGGCTTCTGTGTGATGCCAGGAGAAAGGAGATTATATCTGCCCAGGTTATACCCTGGATACTAAATCCAAATGCATTTCAACTAAGATCAGTTGCCTTTTTTTTTCTTTTTTTTTAAGAGAGAGGGAAAAAAAGTTGATTTTCTTTGCAGCTCTTGGAAGTGAATCTATTTGGTGTCAGGCTGAAAGAAGACAGCGTGTAAGTAACTGAGAAAGTGTTTACTCAGTGAATTAGTTCAGCTTTCATTGTGCACAGAGGATTATGGCCTCAGCAGTGGATGAGCTCCATTTCAGGCTGGAGTAGCTCACTTAGCTACCTCCAGGGCAGGACTAATTATCATAGGACTTAGGCCATTAAAGGGCTTTAACTACCAGTGCTCTCTCCCAGGTCTGGATTAACTCTTTGCCTGGAGCAAACCGCCCTGATAACCATTCAGCCTAATGGTCTGCTTTGATTTCTCTGCCCCCTCTGCCCACCCCTTTCGCCTTTAAACTTTATATTATTGTCAGAAGTGGAACAATAGCTGGGAATATTAAAACCATTGCTGCAAAATAGCAAAGGGGGCCTTGTTGCAGATTTTTTTGCTCCCTCTTTTGCTCTACCATTGCTAAGGCAATTTTAGGAAATAGCTATCTTGCACGGCAGAGAGCCCTTACCTGACTCAGGTGGATTAAGAGAGGCTGCTCAAAAGACAGGACCCCCAAGGGAAAACCCTGAAATGCCCACAGAGCCCAGCTCTGTCTTACTCTGTTGTCTCCATGCCAATAATTGTGGTGGAAGGCACTCTGCATAGAAATAGCAAAAGACTATTGTTCCCCCAGGCATGAAATAGCCACGATTAGAGCAGAGTTATTACCCTGCTTCACAGAAGAAGAGCTGGGGTGCAGGAGGTTTAAATGTTTTGCCCAAGGTAACAGATGGAGAATGTGGCAGCAACGGCTCCTTATCATTAAAAATATATTTGAAGAATTATCTTGTGATCCCTCTTCAACATCGGCACTCCCAGCTGTCCTGGCAGAGCAGCAGCACCTCTGGGTGGTTCCCAGGCTGCAAGGAGTGACTGGAGGAGGTTCAACTCAACTACAAAATCAGATGCACCTCTTCCAGTAAAAACCCTCAGGAGGGCATCAGAGGAATTGAAAGGAAACCAAAATGGGTGGTTCTTCACAAAAAAAAATAAATGCTTCTTCTCACCACAGAGCTGGGCAGGACCCTGGTTGTGCTGAATGTTTGTGGGTTCAGAGCTGTGGAAGAAGAAAAATCCCTTTTTAAAGCTTGTGCAGAAGTGCAGAGTGGGTGGAACTCTGGTCTGCTGCTGTGTTCACACCCACAGCCATGAGGAGGCAGACGTCCTTCATCTCCGTGTCCCCTGGCACAACCCTTGGGCCATGGGAGATGGGAGCTCTTGGCACCATTTGACGGTGGAAATGCTGGCAGCTGAAACACCTCATCAGCTCAAGAGGCAGCTGAAATGTTGAAATACCTCTTCATCCCAAGAGGAGCATCCTTAAGAGAGTTCTTCCTCTCCACCTTTCAGTTTTTTATTCCATGAAATACCATTTAGTGCCAACCACTAAGCTGAGTATGGCCAACACAGCAACCATTTACAGACTCTGGTGGTCTCATGTGAATAACTCAGGTGCTCTGGAAAGACCCTTTGTCCAGCCAAAGCCCATAAAATCCATGAAAGCACAGATTAAAAGCCAAAACATAAATTGGTGCTCCTCCAAGTGCTTCTGCCCTTCACAAGTACATAAATAGGAGAGATACTTGAGGAAAACAATACATCAGAATTGATCTTATCTTTGTGGCACTTCCCTTCCTGTTGCTACCAAATAATAAGCTCAGAAACATCAAATGGTTTGGGTTGGAAAAGACCTTAAAGATCATCCAGTTGTAACTCCCCTACCATCTGCAACTCCCCTTCCACTATCCCAGATGGCTCCAAGCCCTGATGTTCAACTTGGCCAGGTTTTGCACATGCCCTGACCCCACCAGAGAATGGTCTTAGATGGGTGGCAGATGCTCAGTTTCACATGTTCACAGCTTTCTGCATCCCGTGGATCTTCCATGAGTGTAAGGATGACCACAGGCTCAAAAAGCCAGGACAGATGGGAAGCAAAGCCCAAACCAGGATGGCTGGCTCAGGATCAGGGAGCTCAGCGTAGTTTAAGGCAACTCAGATTATCTGAACAAAGCCAGGCACCTTCAGCCAGGTCTTCCTGATGGTCTTGAACCCTGTGAGAGCCCAGAGACCACCACGTGGAGCCTGGCCCCTCCACAGGGCTCCCAAATTCCTTCTCCTTGCTGGAATTCCAGGAGCACGCAGCATTTGAAAGCAGTGCCTGTCCAGCAAGGGGTGTTTCTTCCTCCTCTGACATTTCTCCCCATGGCTTTGTTCACTCCTTTTCTTGGCTGACTCAGTTCTGCATCCAACTGCCCAGCTGACAGCTTTCACAGCGTTCCTCAGAGCTCTGAAGCATCTTGCAGATGGTCAAAGCACGCCAAAATTGTGTTCTGCTGCTTCGTCTATATGGAAATTGTCTCATTTCTGCCTCCCTCTGATCTCTTACTCTGAGGATAATGGGGTTTAGTACTTTCCCTTTTTGCCCCTGCTGCAGGTGTGAACTGGAATAGAAGACAAACTGCTTACTGGAGTGCAAGTTATTTGTTGTTTGCAGATGAACAGAGCTGCCTTTCATTTCCTGTGATTCCAAGTATTAAATTCCTTCTCCTCGTCATTTACCCATTGCTTGACATCTTCTGCTTTCAACTCATTCATTCCCCATCACATCTGTGAGCCTGCACAGTGAGGCCCATCAAGAAAAACACAACTGAGGCCACTCACTAAGGAAAAAGAGAGGCAGGTAATTGTGGAACTGCAAGCAGAGACCTTTGAAGAAAAGGCAATTCCTCAGAGGAAAATTAGACCAGCTGAGTATTTCCTCTCTCATTACCAAGGGTGCTTCAAGCCTGGCTGAAACATCTGCTTGTGGAATCTACCAAGAAAGCCCAAAAAAAATAAAAACTAGGGCTGGAATCATGCAGGAACAAGCAAATCTGCTCGAGAGAGCTGAGCACTGTTCACTTGCTGAGGCAGCAGCTCCTCCTGCTCTGTGTTCACTTGGCACCACAGGACCCTGACCTGCTGTGTAGCAGACAGGGATAACTGCAGTGAGACAAGAACCCCAGAGCTGGGGCCAGGCAATGAAAGCACCTTCTGCTGCCTCCTTCTCACATTTATCAAACGCAGGTTTCCCACCTTCCAGTGAAACTGCAATTAACTTGTAAATGTATGCTACACAATTAATTTCCCACCAGCTGCTGCTGCTCTGCAGCTGAGAGGAAATCAGTCAGGGAGGCACCCACAGGAACTCTGGTGTGGCCCTTGCCACAAGTTCTGCCCAGACACACAAAAAAACCCCTGTTAAACTGATAAGGCCACCCCACCTTACACAGAGAGAGCCCAAGGAGTGGAGGGATTGCAGTCCCACTTGGAGCTGCTCCATCTAAAACAGAGGAACAGGAATTGAACTCTACAGCAAGGTCAGCTGTTGTGCAGCTCTGGATTGGAACAAAAACAGTGTGTGAAAACCAAGATTTGTGTCTGTATTAGGAGAAGGTTCTCTTCATTTTGGAGAGAGAACCAGCCTCCCATGGTCAGGTGCACTTGGCTCCCAGCCCAAGCTGCTTCTAGGTCTCTTGTCCCACGTTTGGAGAGCAGACACACAGGGAGTCCTGATGAGGATCCCACTCACCCTAAAGACACAGGCACGCTGTCTAGAATGCAGCAAAAAAAGGTCCACGAGACAGTTTGAGCCTCATTCCATGCAGGCTATGGACTGGGGCAGATTTACCTTTGTTTTCCTGTGGTATTTGTCACCTTCCAGCATCCTTTTACTGCCATCCAGGTGTGTCCTGCCATGTGAGCCAGGATGGGGCTGCAGCCAACACCTGCCTGCAGTGTCCTGCTCTGAACCACCACGACATCCCAATCACATGTCAGGCCCACCTGCTTGCCACATTTTATTCTCCTGGTGTCTTCCCCTCCTGGTAACGACCAGGATGTGAGTTGTTCCATCTCTCCAGCAGGACTTTTTTATTACACTCAAAAATCTTGCTAATTAAGTGTTCTTGCATGGCCACTGTGGGATCTGCTGCAATGGCATCCATTAAATCCCTGACACATTCCAGGGCTGCAGTCAAAAGCCTGTATGAGGTGGATGACAGCTCTGAGTGAGTGGGACCACAAGGTTTTTGGGAGTGTATATATTCTCCTCTGTGGTAGGAGATAACAAGTTTGCCACCACAAAATTGTGAGCAGGCACAGCTTTTGACGGCGAGGGAGAGAAGTTCAGGCTGCAGATGCAGAAGGCTTTAGTCATGGTGGGAAGGAGCTGAATACATCAACTGCTCGGGGATGGGCTTCTCTGAAGGCTCCACAGAAGACACAGAAAATTCACTTGAAATGGAGCAACACTCTCTGGGGATGGAAAACAGCTGCCCTGAAGAAAGGAAATCACCCATTCCCCACATGCACAATGGCACATTGGGGGAGAGCAGCTAATCTGGGAGCAGAGCACAGAACTGGGCGCTGGAAGGAGATAACAAAGACCAGGGGCTCTTGTGTTCCGGGTCAGCTGCTGGGCCCAGCTTTGCTTCTTCTCAGCAGACACAACAGGCCCTGCCACACAGTGTCACTGTGCCTGCCAGAGATAAGCTCCAGCATGAAAAGCAGCTGGCTGAAGCTCAAGCCAGGCAAGATGGAAGTGATGCTTCTAGGAAAAAAAAAAAAAAAAAAAAAAAAAAGAAAAAAGAAAAAAAAAAGAGTGATTCAGGGGTTGGATAAGAAATGCTGAAGCTCTTGTCCCCCTTGCACAGGGAGGACACCAGTGGACTGACAGTGCACTCGCTCCTTAAGGCTCAGCCACAAGCATCCTCTGGGCACTTGGATCCTCTCCTGCTTTTGTCTTTTTTTCTGTGAAACCTGGCAAGGCACAGGATTTCATCAGAGCAGGTCTGAATGCCTCTGCTCCAAGGTGTGGCTGGCACCACCAGATCGAGGTGAGTTGGAGCAGATTTTCTCTCCTTACCCAGCCAGGAACCAGCTTTGGGACACAGAATTCTCTATATATCTGGAAGGGCCAAGGAGACTGAGTGTGATGGGTGGGATAGCAGGAATATTAGAAATTCAGTGAAGGACATGTTCCCTTTGTTTTGATCCAAGAGCTATTAAGTTCTCATGAGCATTATCAACAGGGAAAGATGTTATATCCTGAAGTTAAAGGATTAATGAATTGTGTTTTCCTCTGGGTTTAAGCTCTTCCACCCCTTCCACAATGATCACAAGTCCCAAAATAGCTTCACGCTCTACTCCCCTGTTTTCTTCTCCCTGCTTTATAAGCTCCCTTTGGAAGCCAAGCAAAAGCAGAGAGGCACAAGCTGATTATCAAATAATATACTTGCCATGGTGAGAGATAGCTGGATAAATAGTGGAGAAGTCACCACTTAACTTTAAATGCAAGAGTTAATTCAGTTGACCAGCCCCCACTGATTAAAGCAGGTTCCAGAGAGTAAAAGGCAAGAAGATGCCCCATCCCTGGAAGTGTCCATGGCCAGGTTGGACAGGGCTTGGAGCAACCTGAGCTAGTGGAAGGTGCCCCTGCCCATGGCAGAGGATGGGACTGGGTGAGGGTTAAGGTTCCTTCCCACCCAAACTATCCTGGGATTCCATGATTCTATGAAAGGAAGTCTCCTTGGCAGCTGCAAAAAACCCAAGGGCCCACAAGGACACTTTTCCTTCTAATGCCTGATAACAGGAAGATTTTCGTGCCCTGGAGCATGAAGGTTTCTGTCTCTTCCATAGTGCTGCATGTTTTGTTTAAAATTCAGAGCATTGAAACTTCAAAAATAGCATCTGCATTCCCTTCCTGTGGATGCCTCAGCAGCTGGGATCTGCTGACTCGGGTGCTTTGGCAGCTGCACTTTACACAGGAATTACACCAGGGTGGAAGAGCTCATGGAGCACAGCTGAGTGCTTGTGCCTCCTTCCAACGGGAGCAGGGAGGGGAAGAACATTGAGTGACCAGGCTGTCCCTACCCTAGGACACACCATGTTCCCACATGGACCTTGGTGTCCTCATAGGGCCCTCAACACCAGACCAGGGTGTTGTGGAGCTGCTCCTGTGCCCCCTCTGAATAAGCTTTAATTTAGTAGCTCTTCTTCTGAGATGTGTTGGGCTCTTTGATGGTTGGACTCGTTGACCTTGGAGGTCTCTTCCTACCTTAATGATTCCACGGTTCTATAATTCTGTGTGGAGGCATCTGGCAGGCTTAGAGGTTGTCACAACCAGTCGTGGTGGCACCAGAGAAAATCAGCTTCAGCTCCTGCTCCGAGGCAAGACGGGCAGTTGGATGTCCCTCCTTCCCTGGCTGGGTGTGTGCCATGCTGGAAGAACGGCATCAGCAAGTGTCTGTGGGGGGGAACCTGTGTGCTGAAGGGGCAATTTTTGCTCTGTGACTTGATCCAGACCCATGGAAAGCCCTTCTAGTCCTTGGGAATTCCTACATATTTCTTTCCAAGCCCTGCAGAGCTGCCCCAGCCTGGGGCCCAGCACAGGAAGGAGCTGGAGCTGCTGGAGAGAGTCCAGAGGAGGCACCAGGGTGAGCAGAGGGATGGAGCAGCTCTGCTGGGAGGGAAGGCTGGCACAGCTGGCATTGTTCACCTGGAGGAGAGAAGGCTTCTGATTGACTGAATTGTGGCCTTCCAGTATCTGAAGGAACCAACAGAAAAGACAGAGAATATTTCAATATTTCCAAGGGCCTGGAGTGCCAGGCCAAGTGGGAATGGCTTCCCATTGCCAGAGGGCATGGTTAGATGGGATATTGGGAAGAAATTCTTCCATGTGAATGGTGGTGAGACCCTGGCACAGAGCAGCTGTGGCTGCTCCTGGATCCCTGGAAGTGCCCAAGGTCACTTTGAATGGGGCTTGGAGCACCCTGGGGTAATGGAAGGTGTCCCTTCCCATGGCAGGATAGGGACTGGATAATTTTAATGTCCCTTCCAACCCAAACCAATCCACAAGTCCATGATTCTGCTGACCAAAAACGTTCCCAGAGCCTTCTCCTGCCTGTGCTCTGTTGCTTCTCCTGGCTGTGTCCCTTCCCAGAGTCAGTGGCTAGTGAATCTGGGACACATTTCCAAAAGTTGGGCTGCCAAGTTCTCTGCCTGTAGAAGTTTGATCTCTAACCCACAGGGATCTCTCCCCCCTCCTCTGCAGCACACACTTCACTCCTTGAAAGTGCACAAAGAAAATTCAAGCATTTTACATAAAAATAAATGTGTCTCATGGATATGTATAAAATTGGCCAAGTCTTTGAAGGAAAACTGTGTGTTTTCTCCTCTTTGGACTTGCTTCTTCCTCCTCTTAACACGTGGAACAAATGTCTCCTTTGGAGCATGATGGGGTAACTTGGAGAGGTCGGCAGAATTGCTACACATGGACCCTGGGCTGGTTTTATTTTTCTATTGAACCTTGATGGAAACGCATGCACAGCAAGTCAGGGCCTGTCCCTTTTCCTTTCTCCTTTCTCTCTCTCTCCCTCCCTCTCTCTCTCTCTCTCTTTTTTTTTTTTTTATTTCTTCCAGGAGAGCTGATGATAAGAAAAGCAATGTCTAAATCTTCTTAATGGTGTTTATGCAAGCAGTTTTGCTTAGCTGCAGTCCCTGCCACCCCCTCCCCCGTCCACCCTCCCCTCCCATCTCCCTGCTAATATCGCTGCTTCATTCCTTTCCCTGTTGGCTATTACTATGGACTACAGCGAATCTAAAACTAAATAATCCCCTTAGTGTCAAGTTTTCTGGGCTGAGCAAATAAATCTAACCAAATGCATTATCTAGGTAGAGGAGGCTGTTGTAAGGGGGAAAAAAAGATAAAGGCTATTTTACTTTAAGGCAAAGAGTAAAACCATCATTTTTCATTCATATTGTACTTTTAAAGTTGTTTTTTTAAATTTTATTTTAACTTTCCTGTTCAATCCTTTTATTTTTCCATTGTAATTAAAAATTAAAAAAAAAAGAAATGTGGCAAAGCCTCTGATTTCAAGCATTAAATAGAGGGAGAAAGACCTCAGATAAGGTGCCATTCAAATCCCCCTCTCAGACGGGTAATTCTGATCAGGCAGTAAAGTGGTCTAAATAAATAAACCCTTTCCCACTTCTCCTTCCCTGGGGAGGGGAGATGAGGATATTAGAAAACTCATTTGCAGGAGGAAGAGCATATGGAAATCTGCATGTCCCAGGATGAGGTGCAGAGGTCTGGATTCAGCCCAGGACAGGACTGGAGGTGTCTCTGTGTGATGGCTGAAGCCAAATTTTAGGGATGCTTCAGCCTGTGTTTGCAAGTAGGGCTAGCCCCAACCTGGAGAAGAAATGCCTCAGATCTGGAGAATGATGCACTTTGACTCCCATTTTCATCTGACAGGTCTTTGAAAGCACAAGCAAAGCCATTCAGCTGTTATCCAGCTCCTCCCTTGTACAATCCAGGCCAGTGGGGCTATGCTGGACCTGTGGCAGCCACAAATCTGGCTGATATTGTCTCCATCTCTGCTGGACTCCATCCTTGGACCAGGTTTGGGCAGCTCTTCCTTGCTCTCCAGCCTTCCCTCTTTCCTGATCCTACACTCCATGGGCTCTGGGGAAAACGGGGACCCAGAAATCCCATTGGAGCAGCCTCAGGAGTTGTGTGCATGCATAAACACCATAAACGATCCAATACCAGCATCATTTACCTGAATTCATCCTCTTCCTACTGGTTTGTTTCAAACACAGACCACATTAAGAAGATGCCTGATGTGGCTCTTGGAAAAGCAGAACCCGACTCACATATTTCTTTGAAATAAAGGCATTTTGGCCAACATTAACCACCAACAAACACATCACTCCCAAAGCCCTCCCTTCCTGCTTTTGTCCCCAGCTTTCCACGCTGAGCATGACAAACACAGCCCCATCCCAGCTACCCTGAAGGAAATTAACTCTACTCAAACCCAAACCAGCACAACAAAATAAAACCTCAGTGGATTTTTGGGTTGTTTGGGTGTTGGGATCAGGGAAGATCAGAAAGATCTCAAACTCTTGGAGCTGGGTGGACAAACAGTGTGAGGTGCTGCTCCCTTCACACACCTCAATCAGCCAAATTCTGCTCTTGCCCCAGTTCAAAGGGTTTTTTCCACTTGAACATCAGTTTGAGAATAATTAAGTCAATAGCATTTTTTCTGCATTTCCTTTAATCCCTTTGTATATGTTTTGGGTTCTCCATCTCTGCAGCCAGCCTGCCAGGGAGATCTGCTCCTAAGATCCATTAATCTTTAAATTTCTTCTGTTCTAGACAGGCAGATTTTCCTGTTTGAAATTGATTCATTGCTTCTTTCTTGTTCACTTTTATTTTTATCAAACAATTCTTATCATTTTTAGACCCCTCCATGTTAGAGGTAAAACCCCAGGAAGATGAATAGATTTGTTCTAGCAGTTGTTTTTATAAATTTTCGCAAATCTCAGGCACTGCTCACATTGAAAAAAAAATGGCAAAGACTGCTCCATTGTGTTTTGGGATCAGGATCTGCAGTATACGTCACCAGTAGTGATGGACCAGCTCTTGACCTGCTGCTGGTCTGCACAGCAAGGACACCAGATGAGGACCAGGCTCAACCAATTTCCAGCACAATAGCACAAGCATCCTGCTCATTTTAATCTAATATTCTTTGAAACATCTGCACAAAAATACCCGCCTGGCTAAGGATGAGCTCCAAAAGCTGAGGAAAAACTGCAATCTTTGATAAACAAGCTGAAAGAAATTATGTGAGAAGGTCACACTGGATTATGAAGAGCAACCCTGGAGAAGGAGCTGGGGGTGCAGGGGTGAGGGCTGGCCATGCCCCATCCCAGGACCCCCCTGTGCTGGGCTGATCCTCAGTGTGGGCAGCAGGGAAGGGATTGGGATTGTGCCCCTGTGCCCTGCTCAGGTGAGAGCCCAGCTGCAGAGCTGCCCCAGCCCTGGGGCCCAGCACAGGAAGGAGCTGGAGCTGCTGGAGAGAGTCCAGAGGAGGCACCAGGGTGAGCAGAGGGATGGAGCAGCTCTGCTGGGAGGGAAGGCTGGCACTGCTGGGATTGCTCACCTGGAGAGGAGAAGGCTTCTGATTGACCTAACTGTGGCCTGAAGGAGTCAACAGGAAACATGGAGAGAGGGCCTGGAGTGCCAGGCCAAGGTGCAGTGGCTTCCCATTGCCAGAGAGCAGGGTTAGATGGGATATTGGGAAGAAATTCTTTCCTGAAAGGGAGGTGAGGCTCTGGCACAGGTAGCCCAGAGCAGCTGTGGCTGCCCCTGGTTCCCTGAGATTTTCCAAGGCCAGGTTTTGGAGCAACCTAGGATAGTGGGAGGTGTCGTTGCTCATGGCATGAAGTGGGACTGGATGATCTTAATGTACTTTTTGACCCAGACCATTCCATGATTCTCTGATTTCCCATGTGCCCTAAGATATTCTGCAACTCCTTCCATGCTCTTAAAGCACCACCCAGCACTTCTCTTTCCTGGAAAAACCCCACATGCAGTTCAAGTCATAAACCCAATGTTCCTTAGGACCCCCATCTGGGACTTGGAGTCAATCCTGATGCTTCCCTGTCTTTCCTGTTGCTCTGTCACTCACTACCTCTACCTTTTTGTGGTTTATATAAGGCTGAGTCACCGTTGTCTGCCGGGATTCTCTGCCAGATGAGCAGTCCTGGGATGGGGCCAGGGGCACGGAGCCAGGATGGATTGAGCCTGTCACACGATGTATGGGATTTCTGGGCTCAAGCCTGGAGGGTTTGGGAGGAAGAGTAGGACCAGGAGCCAAGCAGAGACAAGACAGCTCCTGGGACATGAGGCAGCAAGAGTAGAAAGCAGAATTTGCTGGGGGTATTTCTGAACCGTGGGTTTGGTTGAACCAGAGCTGGCTGCCTTCCAGCATGGCCTCTTCACCAAACAAATCCCCGAGGCTGCCACTGGAAAAAAGGTCTGACCTTCATCAGCTGAACACCCTGCTGTGCTTTCACTTTTGCTCAGTAACACGTGGCTGGATCTGAAACAACTTTGGAAGTGCCACCATCAGTCTGTGCTATTTTTTCTTATATTTGGAGGGGTTGGGCCCACACAAAGAGCAAAAGGGATTTGTCTAGATCTCTCTGGTTATGAGTACCAGGAATCCTTCTTCTCCTGGAGATCGGGCATGCACATTATGAGACAAATACAGGAGCACACAGATGGAGGATCACAAGAGCACAGAATATCCCACCTGGAAGGGACCCACAGGGATCATCCAGTTCAACCCGTGGCCCTGCACAGACACCCCAACAATCCCACCCCGGGCATCCCTGAGAGCACTGTCCAAATGCTGCTGGAGCTCTGGCAGCCTTGGGGCTGTGCCCATTCCCTGGGGAGCCTGGGCACTGCCCAGCACCCTCTGGGAGAAGAACCTTTCCCTGATCTCCAACTTAAACCCCCCATGACACAGCTCCAGCTGATCCCTGAGGTCCTGTCCCTGGTCACAGAGGTCACCAGGATGCTGGGATGTTCCTGACAGTCACTGGATCATGTGCCCAAGCACAGGGTCAGCCAGTGACCCCCAGACCAAACATTTGTGAGCCGTTAATGACATTGTCAATAAACTGCAGCTTCACTGCTGCTGTCAGGTTTGCACCATGACTTATTAGCTCTTGGTGACTTGAGGGTCATGGAGGTGAAGCAGCTTGCCCTTTTCCTCATCAAGTGAAAATTCCCTTACTTCCAAGCCTTTGCCACAGTGTCCTTACTCTTTTAGGAGCCTGGTGAATTTATTCTCACTCTGTCTGACCCTTTGCTTGATGCCATGTGTAGACAGTTGCCATCCTGTGTTATTTTCCTTATTATCCCCCAATTTATCTTTTGACATAATTTATGTGCCAATGCCCCAAGCAACTTCACCTCTTCGGGTGTGTTGTGGTGTTCTTTTGCTGGGCACAGAGAGCTGTCTACAAAGCTGTGTTGCTTTTAGGCAAATCTTTTCCCTGGTACCTGCCACTCCTGGCATCCAGCCTTGCCCATCACTCGGCAGGCTGGGAATGCTGAGGCACAGCTCTCTCTGGGATTCTCTCTTTGGCAGCTGCAAGGAGAGTTTCCAGCCTGCTCAACCCACAGAAGAGAGCAGGCAAACTGCTCCCAGCCTTTCCTTGCAGTCCGGGTGTATCCTTCCCCCGTGGCTTTTGTGAGCAAGCTGTGACTAGAAAATATTTCCATCGCTGCACCAGATCCCAAGCTCTGCCAAAACCAGCTGTATCTGCACCCATAACCGTTCCCAACCACACCATTTACCCACAGGTCTGTTTTTGTCTATTGCCACGGGTTCCCAGCAGGTTTTGCACTGGTGACAGATGACAAATGTGAGAAAATCTGCTAAAAAAAAGGGGACTGTCTTCAACCTCGCTGCCAGCTTTCTGTCACTGTAGCATTCCAGGGCTGGGAGTGTGTGATGGCTTTGACCTTGATTATATTGATGATAATCCATCTGAAAAAAAAAATAAATATATATATATGTGTGTGTGTATGTGTGTGTGTGTACATAAAAAAAAAAAGAGCCTTGTTTTATTTTACTTGGCCTTTGTGCCACAGGAATGTGGTGTTGAAAGGGAACATTTCCATCCACTAAGTTGGCATCTTTTCATTATATCTCTTTTATAATCTCTATTTCCATCACTTTTTTTTCCTTCCATGAGTTTCCAGCCTTTTTGGGAGGCTTTTCCAGAGTGGGGATCTTCTCATGATCAGTGGTTTCCTGCCTGGATTTACTCATGGCTGTTTTATTTAATTTCCTTGGTTGCTAACGCTGCCCTTTGCTGGGAGCAGCCCCTTCCTCTCCCTCACTTTTGATCCCCAAATAGATTTCCTGAGTATTTCCTCAGTTTCCCTTTTATGGGAGAAAGCAAGCCAAGCTCTTTCTGCCTCATGTGTGGGACACGTTTCCCTTAGCCAGCCATGGTTCCTCAGGAGCCCATCTTTCCCCACTGAGGGGTGACTGGGAGAGCTGGGAATTGCCCCTGTTTTGGAATCAGCAGTGCAGAGCACAGACATATCAACACTTCTCTCTCTCCACTGGAAACACCATTCCTCAGACATTTCACCATCCTTGGCTTTCCCTCCTTCCTGGCCACAAGCCAGGAGAACACCTGTGCCCCAGGCTCAGTGTCCTGCATGAGTGTCCTGCATGTTTTATATCTTCTTCCCTCAGGTCTAGAGCAGCGAATCCTGATTCTGGCCCCTGCTCAGCTGTAATCCTGGCTCTCAGTGCTCCATCCTTTTCATTGATCCTGCATCCTAGAAGTTCCCTGTGCCACCCACACTATTTCCTGCCCGTCCCATGATAAACTGTCACAAGGTCGTCCTGACTCAGCTGTGCTGGAACTTCTCTTGGTTCATGGGAATCTTTGAGAGGCTTTTCCCCACCTCATTACAGCTGGATGAAGAAATTAATGTTTACAGGTTCCAGCATTCCTCAGACAGCCTCTGGCATATCTCCTGGGGCTCCAAGGTGACGCCCCACAGGGACTGCACAGCTGTCTTTTGTCCCCAGATAAAGCTGTTGTGGTTTTCTCCTCCTTATTTCCTTATTTCACAATTTCTCAGCACAAATACTTTGGGTTGCTGCAGGGAGAGTTCCAAGAGATAACATCTGCAGAGATAGGAATCACTAAATGACTTGGTCATAGCACTGGGATTTCCAGGTCCTCCTGTAAATGGAAAACCCTTAATAACGTGTCTCTCTTTTTCCATGTTGTGTGCAGGAGATGTTCAATGCCCAGCTTGTTGGCACCCCTGGGTAGACAAGGACTGTACACCCAGCACTGCCACTTCCACAAAGATTCAGCTGGTTGGGATGAGCCATTGTCACATCAAGACATGTGGGCCTTTTGTTGGAGGGACCCGAGAAGGTCTCAGGGCGTCCTGAAAAGGAAAGGGATGCACTCCCACCAGGACTGGTGATGCCTCTCCGTGCTGAGCCAGGGAACTCCCACCAACCTCTGGGAGCCTTTATTCAGGAATTTCATCTGTCTGACACGGATGGTTTGTGTCCTAGTCTATCTGAGGGATCTGCTTTTGGGAACACTGTGGTTTCACAGCCTTACTTTTCTCACAAAACACTTCCTCAGTGGTCAGAGACCCCAGGTGCTCCAGGACCAAGCACTGGCTCCCAGCAGTTTTCCACTGGCTGGAAAGGCTGTGCTTCCCAGGGGAACACACACAGATGCACTTCCAGGGAGAGAAAGTCTCTGAGTTATTTTGTAAACACATTGAAACACTTTAAAAATAAAATTATAGCTGTAAAAAACACAGATTCCACTGAACTCATTCCTCCTACTTTAAACTGTTATCCCGGGGCAGCCCAGAAGCTTTGCAAAAGGCACACAGCACATCTTCATTAAGATAAAGCTGCCACGAGGCCAAGGGGGAATAGCCAGATTTACAATTCACTCCAAATACTCTGTGCTACACAGGGAGGAGTTTTGGCCAGAGATGCTGGAAGACGTGAGCGATGGAGGACACGGATTCACTCCGGCATCCAGAACTCCTCCTCCTCCAAACAAACAAACAAAAGCAAAGTTTTGAAGTCAATCACTGAAGGATTCAGACTCATCTGAGACAGATCAAAGCTTTTCGTTTCCACTGTGACATCATTCAGTGGTGTTATCTACACGGGAATTCTTAAAACATGGAAAAATAAGGGGGTTTGGGACATAGAGTGGAAGAGTTTCCTTCTTCAAGTGAACAAGCAGGACCTTATGGGATTGTCATAACTTCATTTTCCTTCTGTGTTTTCATCCCCTACTTTAATGTTTGATAAAATGAGTGTGACTTTCAAAGTCTGTGAGTGTTGGAGTCCACAGGATTGTCAGTATAAAAATTCTATGTAAGTAAATCGATACTACAGTTATTATATACATGGCATAGAACATAAAAATTATATTAATTTATGTAATACGTAGAGTATATGTATTTGGTATGGAACATACATCAAATATATTCCACCACATAGAATATAGACAACAGAGAAATTTGATTTGACATTTCTGAACTTTTTTCAGAATATAATGGGGATTAAAATGCACAAAAATAATTCAAAAAGCACTTTCACATTCTTTTTTTTTCTTTTCAAGGAACTCATTGCTTTTAGACATAACTTAGGCCAAGGTTTTACTGGAATTCAAATAAAAAGTAGACTTTGCCACACGGAAAATCTATTGCAACAATGATTTAAGGAAAACCAGGGGGATGATGATGGGATTGTGGAATATCCCAAGCTGGAAGGGACACACAAGGATCAAACTCCATCTCCTGGCCTTGCACAGACACCTCAACAATCCTACCCTGTCCCTAGGAGCATTATCCAAACAGTCCTAGAGCTCTGGCCTAGGGACAATGCCCATTCCCTGGGGAGCCTGTTCAGTGCCCCAGCACCCTCTGAGGGAAGAACATTCCCTGATTTCCAAATTAACTCAGTCCCAACACAGCTTGATAGCCCAGACGCTGCCCATTCCCTGCCCAGAACACCTCAGCTGTGGGATCTGAGGGCTCTGCCCCACAGCCCTCACTCTTCCCAGGAGCCACAGACACTCCCTAATCAAATTCCCGTGTGTCACATCAATGGAGGGAATGTTTGCAGTCAAGTCTGCACTTTAATGCGCTCACTTCCAGCCAGGCATCCAGGAAGGACTCTTCCCAAAGGCTGTACAAGATCTCAGCTGGAGTTTCCAACGAATGAGTGGAAAAAGTGGGGAACAGGGTGCTGGAAAAAAAACAGAGGTGTTTTTAAGATGTTGATTTAGAGTGCTATTAAAAATGCTGCCCACATAGCCTTTTAACCCTCCAAGATATCAGATAAGTTTCTCTTTCCTGCGGGGAGATGAAGTGGCTGTCATTATCTGGAAGGGCTGTATCATATCGGAATCTGCCGGCGCAGGTCAGCGAGTCCGGGCTGTTCTGGGCCCGGCTCCGGCACTGAATTACATTTCCTGGGCACAAAGGCTGCAGAATGGGTGGGTGCTTTGTCATTTAAACTGCATAAAGAGGCAGAAATTGATTTTTATTGTGGATCTTCATATCTAATAAAGCTCTGAGGGGCTCTTTTCTTCTCCGATTGAATGGCCATTGAATGCTTTCAATCTAGTTCTGTGTTTCATGCCTAAACTGAATAGTGGCAGGAGGAAAATAGATGGGGGGAAGAGAGGCCAAGTCACTTTCCAGATTGAAAAGGATACAGAAGGGAAATAAATAAAAAAATAAAATAAAATAAAGTAAAAATGAATCAGAGGGGAAAAAAAGCCATTTAAGTGGAAAGGGGAACATTCCTGGTGCTGAGGAAAAAATTGCTTTGTGCGACGGGCATACACGGGAGCGTCTGCGGGCACAGGGACAGTGTGGGATGACGTGGGACTCCATGGAATGCTGCTGAGGGACCCTGATCTTACCTGCACCTCTGTTCAGAGCTTTGGGACTGGAAATTTCCATCTCCTTGGCCAAAACATGTCAACAGAGCTCATCCCAGAGCTGCCCTGTGTGCGTTACCCACGGTAACTGAAAGGCTTCGTCTGCTATAAAACGGGAATGACTCAGTCTGTGTTGACATTAATTAGAGGAGAGATTGGTTTAGAATACAGTGTTTTTTAATGTAATTAGTACCTAGTTCATCACATCCTCCTCAAATCAACAAAGAGACAATAATACATAATGACTTTTCAGTTCCTCTTTGATATGTATTGCTCATTTAGTCCTGGTCCCCTTGGGGAGCTCCATCACAATTAACAAGGCCAGTAGCACTAGCATTAATTGGTCGTGCTGATGGTCTGATCTAAGGTCCTAAGGACTTCTCCTATAGCATTGCAGACTGGTCAGACACTCCTGGGAGCTCTGCCTAATTGAATGTTGAGTCTCTTGATCGTTAGACCCAGGAGACAAAGTCATTGCCTGTTCAGAGGCTCAGCCTTTGAAGCAGCAGGACTTGGGATGAACAAAATGCTCCCCAACAGCCTGGGCAGGACCTGGAAGGGGGCATCCCAAGGCAGCCAGTGCCACTGGGGTGTTGTCCTGCCCATGTCACCAAACCAGATCTGTCCTGCACACCAGAACCTTCAAGTTCTTCAACTTGTCAGCTCAGAGATGTCGAGATCCCAGGAGTGGATTTCTTCCATGGCAATTCTACTGTTTTCAGTGTTCATGTGAGATTTGACTCATGTCCCTGAACCTCCACAGCCAGCACTGGGAATCCCCTCCCATGGGGGCTGGAGCAGGAGATCTGATCAGCTCCCCACCACAAACCACAAGGCATCTTTCATGATGAAGGTATTTGGATTTGGTTTTCTTGCAGCTACCCAAAGCCTGCTGTAGGTGTTGTCTTCTGCACTGCAACAAAATTAAGGTCATAAGAACTCCAAACTCTTGATGAATCCTGGACCTGAGCAAACTAAAACTTTCACATGTGCCTGAAAAGCTGGCCCTTGAGTTTGAGCCACAGAGGCAATGAGCCAGGACAAGAGGAAATGGCCTCAAGCTGTGCCAGGGGAGGTTCATACTGGGCAGCAGGAAGAAATTCTTCATGGAAAGGGTGGTCAGGCAATTGAAACAGGCCCACAGAGGTGGTGGAGTCCCCATCCCCAGAAGTGTTCAAGAAACATTTGGATGTTTCACTCCGTGCTCTGGTCTGAGTGACAAGGTGGGGATCAGGCACGGGTTGGATTCCATGATCTGGGAGGTCTTTTCCAACCTTAGTGATTCAGTGATTCCATGATCCCTGTCTGTCCTTGCATTTAAGGGTATTAAGACGTCACTGAGAGCCTCTTGAAACATCCAGTGCCTTCTCAGAGCCACTGGTTACATGGTTGGGAGGACAGAGGACTTCCTTTTGCTCTTGGAAGCTCAGATTTTCTTTTCCCTGAGCTCCCTTTCACATCCACCCCCCAGCTGTTTTATTCTCAGCACATAATAGGGAAGAGAAGCTGAAGATGCCAGCTGAATTTTTCCTTTCCTATCCCAGAGAAGAAGAGAAGACAGCCTTAGAGGTTAAAAAAAGCAAACCTCCCACTGGATACATGACTCCTTCCCTGCACCCTTCCTTCAGGAAAGAGTTTTTCCTTAGGCTGCTATAAAATGGGAATGACTCAGTTTATGTTGACAATAATTACAGGAGAGAATTTTGGGTTTAGAATAGTGATTTTTAATGTCATTTGGCTTCTCACCTGCCTGTCTCATCACCCATAGAAACCTCCTCAAATCGCTTTGCCCCAGGCAGTCAAAGGAATGCCAAAAAAGTAGGGTGGCTCCAACATTAAATTGCCTTCAGAAAATCTTAAAGCAGAAAAAGTCTTTCAGAGTGAGAGAAGGAAATCTCCAAAAGTGTCTGAACTTCTCCCTTTCCATAGCAGAGAGCTCAGCAAGAACCATTGGGAAGGGACTCACCCATTTTAGTACTGAGAATTAATTTCTCGTAAATCGGGCCCCAAGTGAAGAATCTTCATTAAAAAATACATAAAATAAAAACCAAAACTACAAAAATTCCACATTGTTTTTACAAATCCTGATTGCCTTTGCCAAGAGCTCAGTACAATCTCGAAATGAGTTGGTGATCCAGAAAACCAAGGAAAAAATGCCAGGCTGTATTCAAAAAGAGGAAATAATACTGAAAACGCTGTAATGGAATAATGGAATTACAGAACTGTATGATACACATTCACTCAGAATAATGTTCCCCGTTCCGACCTCCCTGCCTCGGAATGCAGACACGGGAAAGGTCTAGGGGAGGGCAAAGGAAATTATTAAGGGCACGGAAAGACGCCCATGCAAAGAGAGATTAGAAAGATCATGGCCACATAATTTAGAGCCGACATGAATAAGAGAAGCCATGATAGAGATATAGAAAATAATTTGCCTTTTTTCTGGTTTGCAGAGCTTTTGTGAACTCAGCCTGCGCTGGTTTTCCTTCAGATCCACACAGGAATCAGATGTGCTTGGCAAACAGGAAAACAAGCAACATCAGGCTGGAGCACACATTCCAAGAGCCTGGAGTGGGGAATGTTATTTGAGATTCCAAATGAGTCTCTTAAAGAAATGTTGTCCTTCTGGTAGTGGATGGAGCGACCTTTGGATAAAGGAGGAATGTCTCAGGAACAGGATCACAGAATCCTTAAGTGGGAAAAGACCTCCAAGATCATCAACCCTCGACTGAATTCCACCTTTAATTCCACCTACGGTGAAGTTCCACATCTACTCATTCTTGAACAGCTCTGGGGATGGTGACCCTCCATCCCTGGGGACCCAGTTCTATGAAGGTGGGGGTCGGGCTCTGCTCCCAGGGAACAGGGACAGGACAAGGGGAAACAGCCTCAAGCTCTGCCAAGGGAGGTTCATGTTGGATATCAGGACAAATTTCTTCCCCAAAAGCACTCTCCAGCCCTGGCACAGCTGCCCAGGGCAGCAGTGGAATCCCCATCCCTGGAGGGATTCAAAAGCCATGTGGATGTGGCACTTGGGGGTTAGTCCTGGGCTTGGCACTGCTGTGAGAATGGTCTGACTTGATGATCTTTGAGAGCTCTTCCAAACTAAATAACTCTGTGATTTTATGAAATTGTCTCTCACCAGAGTGAGGGGGTTTTGTGTAAATGCTGTTTCAAGCAAGGCATTCTAAAGAGAATGTGAATTTTGGAGAGGTACAAAGGGGCTCATACTCCTGAACACTTGTCCAATTCTTCCAGCTCTTGGTCTAATAAAAGGTTATTGAGGTCTCTCTATACAAAGTCTCTCTTTTCAAGAGGAAGCACTTCTGACACTCGTGGTACTGTCCAAACTCCAAATCTTTCAGACTGTAGTTTTAAACAAAGATTTCCATCCATGGGCCAGAAGGGAAAAGGGAATAAAACCCCAACCCAGCACATAACAAAAGTATGAAGAATGCAGACAACAAAGGTGCATGGAAGAATGGTCCAAATTAAATGGTGAGACTGCAGATGGACTCGAGAGACACAAATACCTCATTTAACCTCAAGGCACAATGAGTTGCCGGGGACAGAAATGAAAGCAGAGATCAGCTGGGTGCCAAGTGGTTTGTTCTCAAGTTCCCTGAGGAGGAGAGAGCTCTACAGCACTTGACAGAATGGTTTCTATCCACTTCAGGTCCTGCAAAGGTCCAGAATTAAAAAGTCGAGGACTTTTTGACCTTTCTGAATAGTTGATGGGTGTATGCAGGTCTGAACACAGGCTATGGTTTCTCAAGGCATCTTGTTCCCATGTAGTAAAAAATTTAGATTTTTAAGTCACTAATTAATGGCAGAGAATTAGTGAAAGGAATGTTGTACAGACTGTGTGGTATCTAACAATGTCCTCTGGGATCCCCAGGGGAATTTTGCAGCACAGCCTGGGGCAGAAGGATCTCAGCCAGGCCCTGTGGACAAGCTGAAGCACACATGGTCTTTTAGGATTGGTTGGTATTTCCTTACCAATTCAAGCCCCAAGCAGTTTAGGAGACCATCATGGAATGTCACAGCAGGCTCACCACTGAAATACAGACCTTTCTCAACAGCTTAAAGAAAGGCACATCAAGTTCAATGGACTCTTCCCCTAAAAGAGGAGCAAACTTGCTCAAATAGCAGCTGGAACAGGGTAAGGACATAACTGAAGTGAGGTAGTGCCCAAAGTGGCAGGACAGCTGGCCAGGAGTTTATAAACTGAGTGGGGAAGGGGCTGCTGGGTATTACTGAGCTTTGCACTGCACATCATTCCCCTTACAACATTCCTGCTGGGCTGTAAAATGTGTCCAGACTGAAAAAAAATGCCAGGGAAGAAACAGGGAGACAGAGTCCAAGATGAAACAAACCCTCTCTTAAACACCAAGTTTTAACTATAGGTTAGGAGTCCTTTAAAAGACTTCATCTAGAGGATATAAGTCCTTTTTATTTTTGTTATCCACTGCTGGCAGCTGGCTGTCCCCAGAGCTGAGGATGATGAAGGACAGATGCTGCTCTCCTGGGGTTTTTCAGCACTGACCTGTAAGTGAGCCTGATGCAAGAAGAGGGTCAATGACTGGGAAGTTTCCAAATTACCCAGGTTTAAATAGCCTTTTCCATGTCTCACTCTTCTACCTTTCTCCTACCTCATGGCATAGTCATCTTTGAACAAATGAGTCATTTTAGTTCATTTTTGAGCCATTGCAAGAGGCAGGATTTGGAGATGGATGGCCTTCCACTCCAGCTGTTGGGACAAATCCTCCATTTCTGATTTTAGATCAGGAAAGGATCTTGTCTGAAATCCATCTTCACAGAGCAAGGTCTTTCCATGCTTTGAGGGGGTACCACTGGGCAGTGTTAATGCTGCACTTCTCCATCTGCCACACCTGCTCAGTAGTTCCTGCACTATTCACATGGCCCTTGTGCTTGTGCACTCCTTGTTCTGGGGTTAATGGTTTGGATTTTACCCCCAGAAGTGTTAACACCTTGGATCTGAGCAGCCCTTGGTGACAGAATTTGGTTCCCGAGGTCAGCAGAGCTGTGGCTGGCGTGCTGCATTGTCTGAGTAGTTTCCTCTGCCATGAGCTCCAGTTGGTGCAGTGGTTTCTGGGTTTTCCAGCAGGATTCCCACTCGCCCTGCTCTGTTGGAGTGCATGCAGCTGCAGAAACTGTCCCTCATCTCTATTAAAAAATATTCAAAATGATGCGGGGAGTAGAAGTTTGAGTTAATTACAAATTATTCTCGATTTCACTAGCATTTTATTAACAAATCCACATTAATCCAGTATTAAAGCAGGGCGGGATTATAGGATTTCTCTCATCTGAAGCTTGGAGCAAGGGAAGTCTATAATAAACCTACCTATTCATTTGACACAAAGCTGTTCTATCAAATCTACCCCAACATGGGGCCCCCCCGCCCTTCCCTGCTACATCCATATGCAATCCTATACAATAGGAACAGTATATTTTTATGATTAACCAGAATGGATACAAACCCAAGCTGGGGTAAAATTGCCTTCCCAGCACCACTGGCCTTGAAGAGGTTTTTCTGGCTCCCCAAGCTGTGCAGGTGACCTAGTGGGAGCACCTTCCACCTGGTGGAGACCTCCCAGCTCTGTGTTTGAGTCCATCTCCACTACAGAACTATCCCCAGAGCTATTTAAATTCCCACATTCATTTAAAAGCAAGATGAGCTCATAGGAAAGGATGCTTCCTCTGCAAATCGAGGCTTACACCACGAGGTAGGACACACCGGAGGAAGGAACAGATCTGAGCTGGAAGAAATAAGATGGAAAGGCAGAACTGTTTCATCTTGATCCTGCCACGGTCCTGAAAATTGTCTTGAAAGTTTTCCCAGGGAGAAGCTAGTGAAGGACTGAAATAGTTTGCTTTAAGATATAATCCTTTTAATAAAATGTGAGGGTCAGAATTTCACGTTGGCACTGAACATTTTGCTAAATAGGGCATGATGAGTTTGCTGTTCTGCTCCCAGACTGGGCTCTCGTGCTTGTGTGGCGTGGGGGATAATAATTGCATGAAATCACCATCTCTGCCGGGGCTGGGGCAGGTTGAGCCCTCCAAAGTGTAACAGCTCCTGAGCTCAAAGGATTCTTCTTCATTTCACAGACCTCACTAACAAAAACTTTTGCCTTGACAACAAAAAAAAATCCAGAGAAAATGAAATAAAAATATTCAGCTTTTGCAGATCTTCATTGTCTCACTTATCAGGGGCACCATGGAGATCTGAACACTGAAACTATTTCATTTTATCCCTACAAAACTATTCATTTTCCTACAGGTTTCTGATGCAATAAAAAGGGGATTTACTCATGGATAATTCTGCTGATTCCAAAAGCTGCATTTCTGTCTCAAAAATCGGCATTTTCATCCAAATCTTATTGCTTTCCTCTTGATTTAGATGTGACACAGGCTTGGAGTTGGGCAGAAATGGGACTGGCTGGGATATTCCAGTGATGGGGCTTGGAATGGTTGTCCTTCCGAGCCATGTTGGGTTTTTTAGCATCTCTCTATGTTAAATACTGTCCAGGCCTGTTTTCCCAGGAATATTTTTGAGACTGGTAAACAAGGGAATATGTATTAGACAAGAGAGATGAAGCCAATCTCCACCTATTAGAGAGTCAAGGGCAGTATTTTATATTTGGCAGAATTATTTTACTTGACCCTGGGTCTGGTCTCAGAACACCCTTTTCTGGGGTAGGGATGGTTTCACCATTTTTTGTTTTCCATTTTTCATTTTCCCCAGTGGGGAGCTGGAGACCCTACAGGGTCAGGAGATTTTATACCCCACTTGCACCTCCCCACCCTTTGCATTTAGGAGATCAGTTCTTGTGTGTGAGCCTGAACATCCCAGAGATTTTTGGGTAGATCATCCAGGTGGGGTAAGGCTCTGTCCACCTCCACTGATAACAAACCTGGTCTCCAGGTCTCCCCTTTGGGCCAGGCAAGGGCAGAGGGAAATGACACCCCAAGATGTCAGTTTTAATTCTGACTGTGGATAATCTCAAAGGGCTTTTCCGACCTCAATGTTTCTCTGAGTCCTTGGGGCTCAGAGCCTGGACAAGCTGCAGAGTTCCTGCAGCTCGACAAACCTGGTCTCCAGGTCTCCGGGTCTCCCCTTTGGCACAGGCAAGGGCAGAGGGAAATGATACCCCAAGGTGTCAGCTTTGATTCTGACTGTGGATGATCTCAAAGGGCTTTTCCGACCTCAATGTTTCTCTGAGTCCTTGGGGCTCAGAGCCTGGACAAGCTGCAGAGTTCCTGCAGCTCCTTGTACAGCCAAGAGAGAAGCACAGAGAGGCGGGCAGGAGTGGGAGTCACACCTGAATGTCAGGACAGGAACTGAATCCCTGTTGGGTTTTATGCAGAGTGGAACTTGGAATTGTGGATATTTCACTCCCACCACGCTTGTCTGGCTCCACTCAATCCATGCTTCAAAGCAGGTCCAGCCTGGGTTTCTCCTCCCCAGCTGGAATGTCACAAATAATATCACTCAATCTGAGGACCACTGGGTGACACTTCTTGGGTGGCACCGTGTGGTTCCTGTAGCAAGACATCCATGTCATTGCTGTCAAACAGCATTTTAATTCCTGCCTTTTTCCAGGTTGAAAAATGGATGAAACACCATCACCTTCAGAGCGCTGCTGGGGGCGGCTTCGAGGGCTGGGGTGGAGCTTTCTTTGGAAGGGAATTTATTGTCTCTCTGCTCATTGCCAGGTCTCTGCCACCTTCCCTGCAGATAATTTGGAGTACAAACAGCCCTATTGTGCCTGTCACTTCAGGAGCCCCCTGATAAACAAGGCTCAGGAGGGGAGCTGACGTGAAAATATGAGATTCCTCCAGCCCACAGCCAGTGCCAAGATCCCAGACAAAATGCACCATCTGCATCAGGTCCTATTAAGTGAATTATTGCTCTGGAATTTTTAAAGAAAATAAGAAAGTAGTAAAAAGGGAACGAGCCTAAGGAAGTTCTTTTGCAAATTAGTCACAATTTGCAAGAAAAATGATGCAATTGAAGGAGTTCCAGGACAACAAATGAGCCCGAGGCTGAGACATCCATTAATAGGACCATTTGTATCACAAAATTTCTTCCCTCCCACCTCATCTCAAGCTCCTCTTTTGAGGTTTTTTTTTGGGCATGGGTTGAGCTATGGATGCAGACAACCACTGAATGCTCTCCTGGCTGTCCTGAACCCCGATCTTGAAGCCAGGGGGAGGCAGTGGTACCTAAGGGATATGCTGAGGGTATTCAGAGGGTATTCAGCTCTGGTACTGAACCAGGAGGAGCTGTTGACTCCCTGGAAAGCAGAGAGGCCCTGAAGAGAGACCTGGACAAGTGAGAGAGCTGGGCAGTCACCAAGTGAATTAAGCTGAGAAAAGTGCTGGGTCTTGTTCCAGGGGCTAGGCTGCCCTGGAAATGCAGAGTCGGGAAGGAGGGGCTGGGGAGCAGCTGTGGGAAGGGACCTGAGGGTCCTGGTCCTGGTCAGTTGGATCTGAGTCAGGAGTGCCCTGGAACCAGCAGGGACATCCCTGTCCTGGAGGGCATCAGGAATTGCCAGCCAGGCCAGGGAGGGGATTGTCCCACTCTGCTCTGGGCTGGGGTGGCCTCACCCCGAGTGCTGGGGCAGGTTTGGGTGCCACAATACCAGAAGGACCTAAAGCTATTGGAGGGACATGAAGATGGTAGAGGTCTCCAGGGGCAGCCATATGAGGAGTGGATAAGCCCATTTGGCTTGAAGAGGAGATGGAGGTTAGATCTTTCCCTGATCTGCAGCTTCTCCCGAGGTGCAGCCCCACTCTCTGCTCTCTGTGACCAGGGATGGTCCCAGGGAATGGCTGGAGCTGTGTCAGGGGGTTTAGGTTGGAGATCAGGGGAAGGTTCTTCCCCCAGAGAGCTCTGGGCACTGCCCAGGCTCCCCAGGCAATGGACACAGTCAGATCTCCAGGAGCATTTGGACAAGGCTCTCAGGGATGCCCAGGGTGGGATTGTTGGGGTGTCTGTGCAGGAGTTGGACTGGATGATCCTCATGGAGCTCTTCCAGCTCAGGTTACTCCATGACTCTGACAGGAGCAGCATCCAGGGCACCTGCAGCCTGTCTGCTGTTGCTTGGAGGCGTTGGGAGAGAAGGACAGAGCTCGCTGTCCTCCTGAACAAGGGACATTGAGGACAACACAAGACCTGGATCTGGGAAAGCAGAGGCATCTCCCGTGGGGGATCTTACAGGAAATAGGGCCTTCTGGAGCACGATGCCCATGGGAATTGCCAGGCTGTCTCTGCTGGTTCCCTGTTGGTGATACCAATCCTTCTCCCAGCCTGTCCCAGGCTCCTCCTGAGCTCCCTCAGCACAGCCAGACCCAGCCATTAAACTCATCCCAACAAGGCTCAGTACAAGGCTTCCAAAAAGCCGGGCTCAAAATAACTCCACTCTAGTGCGAGCAGCAGACAAAGGCAAAGAAAAGCAGAGGAGCAGGCACCCTTCAAGCTAAAGCATGTTATTAAGGAATATTCCCTTTTTGAAGTTTGTTGATTTTATTTTTATCATATTTTAGCACAAACCCTTTTCATGTTATAAATTAAGTAACTGCTGCAGAAGGGTTATGTTGTGGGGTGCTTTTTTTTAAGATGCATTTCCTATAGAGAGATTTTTAAAGTTTCCACTACAAAAAAAAAAAGCAAAAAAACACAACCCTAAAAAAAGTGGAAAGCTGTGTTGAATTATGTGATACATTGAAATTAAAATGAAATTCCAAATTATCTTGCAGTCAGGGGCTGATGTGGACTGAGTGATAATAAATAAAGGTTAAAAGGACATTGGCAAGTCTTTTTTCATGCCTTTCAATTTTTCCCCTCCCTGTTGTTTGTAAAAACCTCTTAGAAGATTAAAAATAATATTTCTTTCTCTATTGATTTTTTTTTTCTTTTTCCACATTTGAAAACAGCATTTATTTATTTTCTGTGTTTCTAATGGAGCTGGGATTAATGTGGCTTTATTTGGTCTCTGCTTGGCTCTTGCTTTTGGTTTGTGGAGGGACTCAGTGCGGCCCAGGGAAGGATGATCACCAGCAGGATTGCAGGAACCCAGCACCGAATTCCTCAGCACATTCCCAGCCAGGGGTCAAGGTCATCAGAAAATCTTTTGACCTTGGTGTAGGCACACAAAGAACTCATCTCATTTCACTTGGACAGTCTCTATCCCTGTGTCCCTATGAGTTCTGCCTGGTCCAGAGGCTCCACCCCACCATGTGCCAAGTTCTGGAGGGAGGAAGAGATCATAAAATCATGGAATCCCAGAATGGTTTGGGTTGGGAGGAGCTTTGAAGCCCATCCTGTTCTACTCCATGCCAAGGGCAGGGACACATTCCACCAGCCCAGGTTGCTCCAAGCCCCATCCAACCTGGCCTTGGGCACTTCCAGGGATGCAGGGACAGCCACAGTTTCTTCTCTGGGCAACCTGTGCCAGGGCCTCAACACCCTGTCAGGGAACAATTTGTAAGTATTTGGTGCAATCATTTATGATGAGTGAAACTTTAAATGCTTCCTCCCTCGGGTTTCCTTCTCCTCTCCTTTTACACCAGAAAACAATGGACCAAATCGCCCTTACTCCTTCACTATCTTACACTGCCCACCAACATTTTTTGTTAGGAAGGTGAATTTTATTCATATGGGAAAGCAGTTTTCTTCATGAAATACCAGGTTTTATCTATAAAAATGCATTTTTGTAACAGCATATGTTTTTGTTTTGACAAAAATTGGAGCTGTCTCACATGAGGCCATGAGGGTGAGTGACCTCAGGAGAATCTGCCCATCTTTCCTGCTGGATCCACCGCCACGTTGTCAAGGACAGATTGTAGCTAGATGGGGGTCGGTCTCTGCTCCCAGGAAACAAGGGACAGGACAAGAGGAAATGGCCCCAGGCTGTGCCAGGGGACCTTCAGGTGCGACATCAGGAGGAATTTTTTCATGGAAAGCACGCTCAGGCAATGGAAGACGCTGCCCAGGGGGATGATGGTGTCCCAGCCCTGGAGGTGTCCAAGGAATGCCTGGAGGCGGCACTCAGTGCTCTGGGCTGGGTGACAAGGCAGCGACTGGACAAATGTGGGACTCAATGATCTTGGAGGTAATTTCCAACCTCAATGATTCTGGGATTCTGTTGGGAAAAAAAAAAAAACAACAAAAAACATGAAGTGCTGTCTGCTCTGCCCCTGGGGAATACCCATCCAGGGGAAAAGATACAAGAAACCAGAATTACTTTTTAGGGACATGTTAAACTTCAACTGCTCTTAAGGACAATCTATCCTAAAATCCAAGATGTGAAGAGAGAAAGTGGCATCCCTAGTAAGAAATAGAGCTGGCTGTGACCCCTTTTTGCAGCACTGGTCTATTGCTATTGCCATTCCCACAGCAGGAAGCTAAGTAGCATCCCAAAAGCTGGGACAGCTTCTGGCATCCATTCCAGCATGATACGAGCCAGAGAGGGGAGAGGCTGCATCATCTTTTCTTCATCAACCTAAACACTCTTTGAGGAGGGGGCTGGTGTTTCACTAATTTCTGAGGAGGCTATTTGTGCATCCACTTCCAAGAGGAAATCCCAGATCTGGATAGTCCATCTGCCTTTAGAGGATTATAGGTCAGAGCAGATGGCTTTGGCTTCACACCTTCTGCTCTGTGGTCTCCACTGGGGGCAGTTTTGTCATGAACCTCGTTTGGTGTCGTGGATGGAGCTCTGGAGCTGGACAGTGCTGGCATATCCAGGCAAAGTCACTCTGGCTTGGAACACCCAATATTTTGGGCAGAGAAAGTCTGGGATGTGGATGAGGTAAAGCTTTGCCAGCAGAACCCTGTGGAGCAGCAGTGGGGAACCTGCAAACCATCCCTCATCCTGGGTCATCCATGCACAGGGATATATTTCCTTTCATTCCCTTTTCTGTGCACTCTTTACACAGCCCACTCCCATGCTGGGAAAGCCCCTCCTAGAGAGGGCAGGGCATTTCTTTTTGGGTGTCCCAGCATGTCACCGGTGCAACTAAAGCTCTGAAAGCCTCTGGTCTTTGTCCAGCTCTAAGCTCTTTTGAAGGGGGAGAGCCTGCCAAGACATACTGGTGTAGGGCCCAGCACAGCAGGAATTTACAGTCAAAAACCCCCAAAACCCAATAAGAGAACAACACCAATAAATGCTGCTGAGATTTAATTCCTCTGCTCCTTGGGATGATAGTTGGTGTTTTAGGGTCTCCAGTGTACCAAGAAAAGGGTGCTGAGAGCTAAGGTGTTCATTTTTTGGTCTGTATTAAGACTTAAAATCTTTGCTGTGTGGAAGACAGTATTTCCAAGTAGTAGATGTGTTTCCTAAAAACAAAATCAAAGGGAGAAAGGCAGAGAAGCCACCCCTCCCTGGGGGATGGATGGGCATGTCTGGGCTCTCCTTATTTCCCTTAGCCAAGGGAGAAAAGAAATATCCAAGAGCAGCTGGGATATGACCAGCTCCATGGAGCCTGCTCTAAATCCCCACAGGAAATGCACACGAAATATGCAGCATCCATTTGCAGAAGGGGGTTTTGGGGGGCTCAGGTAGGGAAAAAGGGAGGTAAATGAAACCCTCCCAATTTCCAGGTCTGCACTGGGAGCCCAGCAACAAGTCCAAAGGCTGCTTGCCTTGCACGCGGGAAGTTTCGCCGGAGCAGACTTTCTTATCGCTCTGCCTACAACGGGGCTGATACTTTATTAGCATCTTCCCCGGTAATCCCAGCAAAACTGAGGGAAAAAAAGTGTCAGATCAAAAGGGGGAGTCTGAAAGCGGGCGGCTAAGCAGGTTGCTGGGATGCTAATGATTGCTTCCCTCATTCTCTGAGTGTCACGCACAACATCCCTAAGCCCGGCGCGGCGCGTAAGCCACACAAATAGCCATATTTGTTAACATTCATGTGACTCTTTCGTCTGAGCTGTATTTCCTTGAGTACACCACAATGAAGAGTTTCTTTTAATAGGGATCAACCAGGAAAAACAACTGTGAGGGACTTTTCTCTCCCTCTCCCTCCCTCCCTCTCTCTCTCACTCCCTCTCTCACTCTCTCTAAACCTTTTACACTGCGGTTGAACAAGCCTCTGGATAAAGACTTTATCCAAAAACCCCCTCTTTAAAGTTATTTCAAATTTCTCTGCAAGGCTTTCAGAAATCTGTTTGTTTGAGGGCAGAATTAGATGTGACCGGCGTTTTATTGTGACATAAAACCATATTTCTTCCCTGGAAGATTAAAAAATAAAATCGGTTAATAAGAAAAGCTGTCAGCAACAGAAAATGGCTGACATAATCCGTTTATCCTCCGAGCAATAAAGATATTGGTCCTTGGGAGTCTATCCTCTCTCTCATGTTATTTCGCCCAAAACATTATCTTCCCAGCATTCTGATGGATTAAGAAGTCATATGGGAGATAGCAGGGAAATGACAGATACAAAAAAAAATAATATCCTTTCATTTCCCCTCCTCCCTGCACTCTCTCTCTCTCTTTCTCTCTCCCATTTTCTCCCCGGCCCCTCCTTTCCCTGCCTCCCTCTGTCTCTTTTTCTCTGTCCCCTTGGAAAAGTGCTCCATCTCTTTATTCCCAGCATCCCAGAGCTCTGCCAAAGTCCCAGGCAGCTAACCCCAGTGTGGCGGGGAGAAGCGATTCAGAACTTCTTGGTCCCTCTCACGCACATGGAAGCACAGCTTAGCGCCATTCCATATCCAAACACATCGTGAATTTTTAGGGATTGCTGTCCCAGCTCTCTGTCCCCACATTGAGACACTCTGAGTGACTTGCTGGAGGAAGAGAGATGGAATCCAACACTGGGTTTAGGTGGACCGGAGCTGGGGCTCTTTCCTGGGGTCTTTTGGTGGTGAAATCCATGGATGAAAGAGGGATCTGTTCTTTGGAATCCTCTTCTGCACCACAAAGCTATTCTTGATGTCCCCTTGTAGAGAAGTGCTGCCACTACAGAAGGTCACGATCAGTTCTGGTGGCCTCATTCTTGGTCTTGGGGACTCTGGTGGCCCTGGGGCTCCTGGAGACAGGAGCCAGCCCAAGACCGAGGTCCCAAGGCTCTGGGACACACTGCTGTGACCCTGATCCCGTGTCCAGTGGCTTTCTGTTCCACATGAGTAGCCTTGGCATCCCCCCTTCCCTGAGGGAATCTGAGAGCTCCCTCTGCCACAAGCTCCCACCCAGCCTTGGCTCAATCTGACCTGGACTAGCTCCAACATGACAACAAATTCCTGGGAAGGCTTTGGAGGTGCAGGATTCAGGGCTGAGAGGGACATGAGGTACCATTTAACCCCTTCCCCCTGCCCAGGGTGAGATCACACAGATCTAAATCAGCCCTGATGGTGTTCACCCAACCTCTTCCTACAAACATCCCACACTGGTCACTCTGCCACCTCCCAAGGAAATTTATCCCAGTGTTTCTCTATCTTTAGCACCAGTGGTTTTTTCTGAGCATCTGACTTAAATCTTCCATGTTGCATTCCCAGAATTGTTTGGGTTGAAAGGGGCCTTAAAGCTCATCTCCTTCCACCCCCAGCCATGGGCAGAGACATCTTCCACGATCCCAGGTTGCTCCAAGCCACATCCAACTTGGCCTTGGGCACTTTCAATTTAAGTTTTCCTTAAAAGTGACAATTCAATCAGTTTTAATGTCCATTAAAATTGCAAAGTGCAGCATGGAAAGATGGGTACAGTTGTCCCATAACACTCTGAGCCTCAGGAACAAAAAAATTTTCTTTTTTTTTCTGCCAGCATTTATTTTGTCCCATGGTCAAAGAACTGATGAAGATAAAAATAAAAAAAAAAATCACATATTGATGACAGTTTTATCAGGCTGAAAATGGTTTCAAGATTTCCAGCTGTATTTTGGACTGCACAAGTAATACAAAAAATTTTTATATCCTGAAAAACTTGTTGGGACACCTTAAATATAGTAGAAGACAAAAATAATTTCAAAATGGGGTTTAAAACTGTCATTTTCCTTCAACATTCTGGTCTCTACTACTTTCCACCAAAAAGAATAGATTTAAAAAGTTTTATCAAACTTTAATCATTCCTAAAAATAATTAAATCCCATTTCTCTTCCTTCAGTGATGAGTACAAACAGTTCCTTGCTGATATTTGTGAAGTGACGAAGGAGCCTTCATATCCACCTGGAAATGTTGGAAATATGACACCAGACATATCAACACCAGACTGGAAATGCCCCAGCAAAATTCCCTTCCAAGAGAAAACCTTTTTCACCCAAAATCTCAGACCTTGCTGAATGGGCAGGTCTTACCCCTTCAAACAGGGTAGAAGACCCAGAATTCTGGCAGCAACTATAACGTCTTCCCACATTTCTCCTCACAAGGACATTGAGTTCGAAGCACACACAGTCTCTGTTTTTATACAAATATTTATGTGAGATTTATGCATGAAAATAATAAAGGCCCAATGTGAACATGAGAAGTTGATTTTTCCAGAACCGGCTGAAGAATTGCCTCATATAAGCACCACAAAATCTGAACAGACTGCACCATTTTAATGCACTGAAAATCCCAGTTTATTTCCAGTAAAGATTCCTTTTTAGTGGAAAGCTTTAAGCTGAAAGTCATGTTCAGCCTTTAACTCCACCCACCACTTTTGTGCCTACCCAGGCCTAAGCAAAGGTTCAAAAACATTTTTGTTTCCACAATGGGGCAAAAGAAGAGCCTGGAGATCCTGTCCCAAAAGCTGACAGTCAATTCAAGGGATTTCCAGGGGTGAAGAATGACCAGGTGGAAATGCATAAATACGTGGGAAAAGCAGAACAAGGGAGACATCTGCCTATCAGCAGCAGCTCAGGTGGCTCTCAGGGGAGGAGGTGGCACTGATCACAAACAGAGGCCGAGGCAGAGGGCTGGATTTATGTCCAGCTGAGCAAATTTGTCAACTGCCTGTAAAACACATGATTATTATGGAATTACATGTATTACATTCCGTGTTTATCCTGATTCTTATTTAATATAGAGATACTCTCCAGGGCTGGACTCCCAGAATACCAAGGAGGAAATGTAAAAAGCAAACCTGGAATTCAGTAGCAGCTGAATAGAGGAAATTCTAAAGTAAGCGAGTGGGGGGTCTGAACTAAAATCAAGGGCCTGAGCTAAAGAATGGAGGTGAATCAATAGCACTAATCTGGGCTAACCCTCCCACAGAAGGTGTTTCTCAAGCCAGTGTGTACTTTTGGTTAAATAATTGTGCACCCTCCAACTTTCCTGCACAGATTGTGGTTCCCAAACCTCTGGAGAGCCTTGTTGATACCACTTTTGACTTCACATGAAAATTTCCCTCAGCCACTCATTCCTATGGTGATGTTGGGCAGGACACCTCTACTGCCCACATCTTAATTCCCCCCCTGTGAAATATGGAGAACACTCCTGAAATATCCATAGATCTCCTGCTGGTGACTGTGTGAGTGCTCTGGAGCAACGGAGGGAAGAGGGAGGAGGAGGAGGAAATGCTGCATGAAGGATGAATGGCTGGTGGGCAGAGGGATGAGCTCCCATGGAACCACCTCCTGGAGGGGAAGTCCAGCTGGATGATGGTGCCTCTGCATCAACATCTTGTCATGACTCATTGGCTTGAAAAGCTTTGAGGGGGCTTTACAATTCTCCAACCTCATTTGTGTCACTACTGAGACCAGGGAGTGCTCTAGAGGGAAGAGGGAGGAGGAGGAAATGCTGCATGAAGGATGAATGGCTGGTGGGCAGAGGGATGAGCTCCCATGGAACCACCTCCTGGAGGGGAAGTCCAGCTGGATGATGGTGCCTCTGCATCAAGCATTCACAACATCTTGTCATGACTCATTGGCTTGAAAAGCTTTGAGGGGGCTTTACAATTCTCCAACCTCATTTGTGTCACTACTGAGACCAGGGAGTGCTCTCCCAGTGGGAAGGAACTCTTCCTTGCTGTGTGCGTGAAAGCTGCCATCCTGGTGATTCCTGAAATTGTGGGGTATCTTCTAGAATGGAAACCCATTTCTTTTGTGACCTGGACAGAGAAACTCTTCTCTTAAACTTTCTCCCACCAGTTTAAGAGGCGAGACCTGTCCTGGTCTGACCCATTCTATGACTGGAAAACATGGAAACCATGGTGGGAGTTGGTGATGCATCATCTCCCTTTGGCACAACCAGAGAAGCCAACGTGACTGGGACAGTTGCATTTGGTGTGAGACCACCCTCTGTGACCTTGGGGGTCCGGGGCACTGCTCTGAGACACCCCTCAGGGTGATCATTCCTCTCTAATATTTCCCATTCCATGGTGGCACTTCAAGGGCTCCTCAGGATGTGGTTAGATGAGGTCAAAATCCCAAAATCACCCTTTTCTGAGGCACCAAAGAATTTGGGCAGCCCAGAAGCGCAAGGGCTCCTCAGGATGTGGTTAGACGAGGTCAGGTCTACATCCCAAAATCACCCTTTTCTGAGGCACCAAAGAATTTGGGCAGCCCAGAAGCCCAGAACTGGCACCGACCTTCAGTATTTGCAGCTCTGCTGATGTGGAACAGCACCCTACGAGTGCTGCTGGCTTGGCATGGGCACAGGAGACAGCGAGGAGGACGGAGAGGAGGAGACACACACACACACACACACACACACATGCTCACAGGTCTAAAAAGGATAACTGGATCCATGAAAATAAGCCAAGCACTGCCATCGTCGGTCTAAATGCAGATAAGTATTGTACTGAAAACAAAGATTACTTGTACTTTGTAGATAGAGACGTGTTTTGTTACAGGATGCTTTGTATGGAATTGGGTCACAGCAGAATATGAGCCAACTCCCCCCCGCCCGCCTCCTCCCAACCTCCCTCTCCGCCTGCCTATCCTTTGAATCTGGAGCCAAATCTCAAGGGTAACGGAGTAGAAATTGCTACAGTTTCGCCGTTTTTTTCCCTTGGCTGGGATTTGCTTTTCATTTGTGGGGCAATACTCGCGCCTCTCTGCCATTCATCTATTAATTAATGTCATTGATTAGGAGCCGCTCCTGCTCAGCCTTGTGTTTGCAAACCTCTGGAGGCAGTGGGGCAGGTGAGGTGCATCCAAAGGATCCCAAATTCAAGTGCCAAGGGAAGCACCAAAGCTTGGCTACCCTCCCATCTCCTCGCGGCCCGTCACCATGTCTTTGTGTGCTGTCACATGTCCTCTTTGCCTGGCACATGTGCTGTGTCCATCACCTTGGCCTTTGGCCACCTGCTTCTCTTTCCCCAAAGCATTTCCTGATGGCCTTCAGGAACTCTCCTGTGCCAGGAAAGAGTTTGCACCCACATTATTTATGGGTCCTACGGCCTGCCCTACCCTTTGTGGTTATTCCAGTGCATGACTTGGGCACCTTCTGCTGGAATTTGTCAGCAAACCAAAGTTAACACACAAGACCTTGGCCAGTGGAAGCCTTTCTAAATCCCAGGCTTCTCCATTTCTTATCCAAGATATGATAACTGAGATTAAGTGTCCCCAGAATCCTTTGATCTGTGCCTGCATGCTTCCCCTGGATTGTCCTCCTTGGTTCTGGATGCTGGCACTCCTGAGTGAGTGTGTGACTTGTCATGAATGCCACAGAGGAAAGGACATCTAAATTCCAGCCTTGCTTACATGTCAGGGGTTAACCAAGAAAAGAGTTTTCTGCTACTTGGGAAATGCTGGTTTCTTCTCCTTTGTCCTAACAAAATAAAAACTGCTGTGGGATTCTTTCTAAGGAACCAAAGCACCATGTCCACGAATGTTTGTACCACAGCTGGAGAGATGGATGAATTTTGCTCCATCTATGGAAGGCAGAAATTTTTTTTCCTTTTTATTTTTTGTTACTTTTTCTTCTGCTTTTTTTTGTCTTTTATTTTTTCTTTTTTATATATTTTAGTTTTACTTCTTTTTCCTTGCTTTTTTCTTTTACTTTCTTCCTTTTTTTTTCTATTTCTTTTTTCTTCCTTTTTTTTTACCATGCAGAATATCAGGGAGCATCACAACCAGCAATGGGGCTTTGACAAATGGACCAAAAAAGGTCCATCTGAAGTTTGTGACACAGCACCTAAGACTGGACCTACCAGCCTTCAATCAAGATCCCCAGAAATGTGAAACACTTTGTTTCTACAAAACACAGGGAAGATTTTTTAATTAGTGGGCTCTAGATGTCCATTGGAATGTGCAATATTGGATCATGGTGTGGTTGCTGGTAACTGCTCACTCTTTATTTTACCCATAAGAAATCAAGCTTCCAATGGCACAAGCTGGAAAGTTGAGTGGATTTACATTTCCTTGACCTGTTACCAGTCTCAGACCTAAAATTGCTTTCAGGCAGACATCACCTGCACCACCCTGAGCCACATGGCATCTCCAAACCTTCCCTGATATGTGGGACTTCCTCTCATGGGCTGCTCCCAGCACCAGCAGCCTGGGAACTGCAGGGTTTCAGTTTGACACCCCACAGAACCTTCCCTTTCCCACACCATGGATGAGGCACAACAGGTGGGACACCTCAAAACATCCCCAGTGTAGTCCAGGATGGCAAGACCATGAGTTGCTGGACTTAAAATCTGCCAGGAAGTGTTCAAGGCCAGGTTGGATATGACCAGGAGCAACCTGGTTTAGTGGGAGATGTCCCTGTCCATGCCAGAATGGTCTTTAAGGTTCCCTCCAACCCTCACCTGATTCTATGATTTTTAGCCGCTAAAATGATGCATAGTCTGGGTTGGACCCTCTTATCCTCTCCAGAAATTCCAGATGCTGTTTCTTCATAGATGTCATTTCTTCCAGCCCTGAGTTTGGGGGGTTCAAATTGGTGCCTGAGCGCTACCCAAATAAAGAGGTTTTTTCCCCAGTGCTGAGTCAGGTGTCGCTTCCCTCCTCTCTCTGCACTTCCCTCAGGGCCTGATCCAGCCCCATTAGAGCTGATGAATCCCCAGCGAGCGCAGACGTCACGGCGTGGTGCAGCATAAAGTTTTTATGGGTGCAGGTTGGGAATGAGGCGCATAACTCAGCGCTCCGGTGCCACTTGTGAGTAATGCGCCCATTCCGCACTCCGCGGATAAAACCTTTATGACCCTCCCCAGCTCCGGGTATTGCATCTAATATATGCACCACTATAATGACAAGCACTGAAAACCTGCTTTTTTAACCTGTTTTCTTCCCCCCATCATCTGCCTTTTTCCTTCCCGCCCTTAAATACCCCTCCGTGGCTGCTTCCTGGTGCTCCACTTCTGCTTTGTCAACTACCTGGGGAACCCACTCCATTGATATTCTGGACAAGGTTTTGATTTGGGAAAAAAAAAAAAAAAAACCCACACCACAGAGTGAGCGGCATAATTTAAAAATCAAAGAAATTCATTTCAGTAGTAAAAGGTTAACAGCCTTTAGGAGGAACACTTTTTAATCACCCACGTCTAGACTCTATCACTCGAATCACCGGCAGCAGGAGTGAAATATGGCTAAGCCCCCGTCACCAAACAGCACCTAAAGACTGTTGTATTTAATCATGTCTGTGCACTAGTTATGGATTTTCATTATGATTCCCGATGCTGTTGCGCTGTGTAAAATATTAATATCCATAGTAATGATGCATGAAGCTTGGAGTGTAATTTCTTCACTCTCCTTGTCTGATATTAAATTGTTACCACTTTATCATTTGTGTAGAACTGCACGTTTCAATTAATCTTTCCGTATCAGCAGCCCTGATTAATATAGATCATGATTCATAAGCTTATCGTCACTATAGTTTTAACAGATCATTTATAAAGATCTTAAATTTCAGGGCCTGGGAGGCGCAGCCACTCCGTCCAAGGCTTTTCTCACTTCTTGCTCCAGCAGGTTTCTCCATTCACACAACTAATTCCAGGAAAGAAAATTAGCCAGATAAAAATGCCTCCTTGATTTCTCTTTTTTTTTTTTTAACTTTCCTCACAGCCACCTGTTAACTTCTTCTGTGTTCACCTCAAAGAGCAGGAGCTGTGTGAGTACAGCTGCTCATCAGCTTTGGTTTTCCTTGGTTCATCCCCTCCATGGGAGCTGCCCTGGATCCTCACATTGGTTTTCATGGAATCACAGCATTGTTTGAGTCAGAAGAGACCTTAAAGATCACGCAGTTTCAACCCCTGTTATGGCAAAGATACCTTTTACTATACCAGGTTGGTCTAAGCCATGTACAACCTGGCTCTTCCAGGGATGGGGCAGCAACTTGATAATCACTGGTCTTCTCCATCTCCAAGTAATGATAAATTTTTGGTGCTATAAAGCCATGCTGGAAGGCCCACGGGCTGAAAAATCACTGAGATGATGCACTTTCTGCTAGCCAGAAAGACTTTTTTCCACTTCACCCCTTCCCAAAACCTTTGCAAAACCATGGAGGGCTAAATTCTACATTTGCATGAAGATGTGACCTCCTGCCAGAGCCAGCCTTCCTTGTCCACATTATCCCAGATCCATTGCACAACGAGCTGCCAGGGCTTCTACAAGGCGATTTTCTTGGAGCTGGGAAGCGATTTCCACCCCCTGAGCTCCCTATGGAGAGGTTTGGCATTACCCAGTGCAGGAACACGGGGGCTCCTCAGGCAGGATGCTCCCCAGCAGCGCTTGGCACAGATGTTTGCCTTGAAAATTAATGGCAGAAAGTGGGAAGGGCTGCTCAGCTGGGGATGAAGAGATGGCGTCTCGCATGCGGGAGCGCCGGGCGTTTTCAGGACACTCTGATAATCGTGGTAATGAAGAACAGCAAATGATTAGTCATTTTTTAGTGGATAGAGCTGGAAAAGGCGCATTAAATAGTTTTAAAAATCCATCAAAGGTCCCTGTCTAGCTTTCTGTGTATTCTCCAGGGCTTTGTCAAGTGATCTTAAGTGTCTCAAATAATGGCGAGACTCATGAGACTATTTAAAATCCTAATAGATGATTTTTTTTCCCCCTACTTACATTTTTTTCTTTCCTGACAGTCCTGGAATTCCTCATTACAGCCATCAGTTGTGATTTGCAATAGGATGTGGGGTTAACAAGAAGGAACAGCTCTGGAAATCCCACCGAGAGCCAGGTGTGAGCCAGAGCAATCAGACACTGACTTTGGTAGGGGCAGGGGCATGGAAAAGCCAAGAATTAACAAATCCCTGCCATTTTCTCCCTCACCTCTGTGCTCCTCTGTGGTGCTGCTGAGTGCAGGTGAAGCACAGCTCCAAGGACCTCCTCATTGGAGTAGGATGTGGTGGGCTCCTCTTCTGTCTGCTTCTCAGCCCTGTGCCAAAACCGGCACGATGACGGCAACGCTGCGGTGTTTTATTCACCTCCTGCACTCCCTGAGTAACCCAGGGGAAGGGAAAAACCCTGGGAAGTATACATCCCTATCTGAAATCTATACAGCAAGACAGATCTGGCTGGAGCAGTCTTTAGGGCATATATACATTACGAGGCTACAGTGAAATATAGCCCGGAATTTGTCTCCCAAGATGAGATAATGTAGCTGCGTTAACAGCTGCAACTGTCACTTCCAAGTGAAGTAGTGGGTATTGTGTGGAGTACATTTGCAGGGCAATTTTCCAGTTGGAATAAAAGGCTTTCCGAGGTGAATTTTGCTTGGGTTTTATCCATCTATCTGAGGTTATTTTTATATATATATTATACAAATATTGACTGGATCTGAGGGCAATAGAGGTAAAATATTGCACTAGGAAAGAAAATAGTTCCCAAGTCTCTCTATATAAATTTTGGCCTCAGCTAAAGGCTCAGGGCAATATATGCCATTTTTCCCCTCAGGGCACAAAATTTTACTGCTCTTGCTTCTTAGCTATTTTATTATCCCTTTGTATGTTTGTATAGAGGAAAGAGATAGGGGAGTGCTGGGCTTGGGGGTTGCTGCACAAAGCAATGAGGTCTGGAAGAGTTTTTACTGAAACATGAATTTGCATTGCCAAGATCTGTGTTTTAAAGGCACTGTGTAAAATACAGATAAATACCCTTCCCCCTGACTTTTTCCCCTCCAAAAATAAATATAATATAATAAATTCTCACCATTATTCACGAGGAGAGTTCCAACAGAGATCAGGGCTCTGCTGTACCAAGCTCTCTGAAATATATTTTAGGTAGCTTAGGTACCAGGCAATTTATGCATGGACAGAAAAGCTGTGCCGGTTTAAGCAGATCCAGACTTTCAGTGGCAGCAATGGAAACTCCTGCCACATCCTCCTGTTTGCACAGCCACCCCCCTGGGAATGTAACATCCATGTGGAGAGGCTGGTGCCTGAACCCTTTTAGACACCCAGTGAGGGCAAACTAAAAGTCTCCTTTCCAAATTTGCCCTGAAAACTTGGGTGCCACTTTTTGGATGAAAAGTGCCAGCAGAGAGACTGGGGGAGTGAGTGAGGGCTGATGGCCAAGGAAGGGATTTATCTCAGGGCTGGGCCTTGGGCAGGAACAGGACAATGGTCAGCTCTGGGTCCAGCTTCACCAAGGACCCTGAGCAGGGGCTGGGGACACAAAGGCATCAGGGTGGCTCGAGGGCTGGGGAACAGCAGCTGATGGGGAGATGCTGACACAACCCCATCAGTCTGTCAGAACAAAAAGCAAGATTTCAGCTCTTGGGGGCACCTTGCTGTTGAATAACAGGGAAAGACTGAAAGGCTGGTGAATGGAGACTAAACCTAAGTTAACCATGAATGTACCTGAAGCTGAGCTGAGCGATAGGGTGGGATTTGGCTCCTTCATTTTCGGCAGGTCAACAGTGTTCCTCTGCAGCATGTGCTGGACAAACCAGCAGTGGGAGAAAAAACAAGCCCTCATAAGTCGAGTTTGGGATGTGTTTTCCCCATGAATCTGTTCAAGACCCATCCAGCTCTTCCCATGTCTATTTTGGCCTTAGGAGAGGTGTCTGCCTTGGGATCTAACCCTCACACACAGCAAACTCATTTCCACCCAAGCCATCCTGCAGAGCTGACCCAGGTAGAGATCCAGCCACCTAAATCTTGTCCCCGGAGAGATGGCAGTGAGGCCACCATGGTCCCCTGTGCTAAGCAGTCAGAGAGTATTAAGAGAGGAAACAAATCACTGGTGGCACCTATAGCCACCTGCAGAAATTAGAGAGTCTGACTATAAGGTCACAATAAATCAGTGCACTGACAAGGAGATCTACCCTTTGTCCAGGGTACAAGATTTATCTCTGACCCTAGGCAGGGGCATTTCTTCCCTGATTTGTTAAATGCTGAGGAGAAAATGGAGCTAGATCTGAAGCCTGATGAGAACCTGATTGCAAACATTCCAACCCCACGCTCGCTCTTCCCCTTCAGCAGACACGCCAGGCTCTTTCCCAGGATTCTGTATTATGTTTGAAGAGAGCCTCTATTTTTTCTCTCTGTGATGGACCAGCTTTTGCAGAAGTCGATTATGTTTTGTTTTCCTGATGACATTTTGTTCAGAGGGCTCTCTCTCACGTGGTGCCCGTGTTGGCAGAACAGGATGGGTGTTTGCCAGAGGGAAGCACGGCACATCCCGGCGCTGTGGGAAGGGGAGAGACCATGCTGGGGTGCAGGAGGGATCCACACACCAAAAGGAAAAGAGAGGTTTCTGAATATGTGTTTAATTTCCAAGGTTTCTTTAACAAAATTCTTTCAAACCCAGGGCTAAATTCAGCATGATCAGGAGGGAATTAATTTTGCACAAGCAAAGGGCTGCAACACAGGAGCATCCCGGATTCCATGCATGGCTGGACAGGGTTGAGACAAACAAATGACCTTGGCTAAGACCTGCAGCCAGGAGAGAGGAAAATTGCAAGGAGCTGTGGCAGTACCTGAGCTCTGCCTGCTCCCTCCAGGACCAACCACAATGACCTGTCCAGCCATGGGGTCTGGGCTGTGTTCTGTGCCACCTCCACACTGATGGACCAGTCGGATCCAGGAAGACACCAACTTCTCCCCAAAATGGCAAACAGGATTTCCTCCCTCACCTCCTCAGACAATACCTGCAGATGTTCAAGGTCCTTGTAATTTAGGGTATCCTGATCTAACTTAAGGAAACCACCCCCCTCCTCCCATCCCATCCACCCTGCACCTTGCAACACAGGCAGTGGCAGCAGCAGTGGGAAAAAAGGGAACAATCAATTCATTTTGGCATGGCTTTAGAAGTCTTAAACTACCAAAGCCCTTAGTTTTCCATGTTTTTCGTCTCTCACCACTAAATTATTCCTTAATGGACTATTGTCGCAATTTGAGGAATTTTTGACATATTATAAATGCAAACATGCCTGTAAATCTCCCTGTAAAATCTCAGCAAGAGAAGCCTGAATAATCATAAACAGTAAATATTTTGCCGTGGCAATGGTTCATAGGGGAAAAATTAGCATTTTACTTTGGTTTGGCCCAAATGTGTTTTGATTTCCTTGGAGGTTGTTGAGGGATTTTTTGGTGCAGTCTCCTGCAATATAAATAATAATGTAGCCAGATGCTTGGTACATAAACACATGGCTGATGAGCAGAGGGATGTGAAGGATAATGTTCATCATCTTTAAAACATTAAGAAACAGGGCTACTGCTTTTAAATTGTAAAAGTTTCATGGCATAAACCAAATGTTAATATCCAGGCAGGATCACAGTGATTATTGGAATGGCCTGGAGCAATGGTGCAATCTAGGGAGGGTTTGACCCACAATCCTGCCCTTTCTGAACAGAAAATTCAAAATATTATAGATGTGACCAATTTGGAGAATAGAGCTGGAATGTGGTGGTGGGATTAGGCCATGTGGCAAAACCAGAGTTGTCTTAAGTCATCTCCCTCACATTTGGCTCCTTCCTGCTCCATCTGGAGTCATTTGGAGGAGGAGGTTCAGTCCCTCCTGAATGGGACCACATCTCTACTGGGTACCCAATGCCTAGAGATTCCAGAAATTTCCCTGGAAAACAGACTACTCCTTTCACTTTCTACAGTCATGGGAACCATATCTGAATAACAACTTACTTCCGAGTTACGAATACAAATCAATCATTTAATGATCGAGCAATTATCAAATGTTAAATATTTATCACTTCTCTGCGCATGTGACTCTAAATTACAGAGATTTAGTAGTATCACCAGCAGTTTGGGTTGATTCCCATTGTCCCATTTCACTTCACATCCTCCCAGATTCCAGCAGACTGTGACAACTGTGATAGGGGGATGGAATCAATACCTCCTTTGTAGAAAAGTCTATAGCCATGTAAGAGAGAATTCCCAGCACCCTCTGCTCCAGAAAAATCTGCATAGAGTTTCCCATTTCTGTTCCATTGGTGCCACCTATTGGTAAGTGCACATGTCATTCCATGGAAACACATTTCCTTGGAGGAGCTGTGACAGGGACATGGGTCTCTCACCAAAGATGGCCAGCTGTGGTCATGACATAGACAGCATCAGGCAGGCAGAGACCAAACTCCTTTGATCTCCTTTGGTCTCATCTCCACTGACCACTTTCCACCAAGTTTAGTTCCCATGAACCTTCAGTCAAACCTCTTGGTGCAGCTGAGTTGAGTAGAAAACCCTACAGCTGGATTCTGCTTAGCCTGGCACCACTTTTGTCCTCTGGGAAAGATCAGTGGTCTGTCCCACAAAGGATGTGGTGCCCCTTGGAGTCTGCTCAGTCCTAGGTGGATCTGACCTTCACAAAAACTCTTCCTGGTTCCATGTATGTCTGACAGTGATTTGACGACCAAAGTATCAGTGTGATGTTCTTTGTGCTGGGTTTCCATCCATGGGGCAAGATCCCAGGGGGAGTTTGCTAATGTTACTTTCAGGAGATGGGAAAAATGCTGGTTTATGTGATTTATTTTGATGTTCCAGTTGAACAGTTATCCATTAGCAATAATAACTCTATTCTCTTTCTCCACTGACTAGGTCTTCCTTAGGAAGTCTTCCCAGGAAAAATGAATGAAGTAAAAAAAAAGGAAAAATCCCTGATTTTTGAAGATTAATAGTTAATGAAGATGGACCACTTTATCTCCCTGGAGAGCATCTCCCAGGAGATCCATTGGGCATCCTCGGGAAAGAGAATGAAACTCAGCTCATGAAACTCTCACCAAACTTTACCAGGCAGGAGACCTGTCCGCAGGCACACAGAACTTCTCTGCTCAGTTTAGACTTAGAAAAGATTAAAAGTCAGATTGTAGCAGGATATCCAAAACATCAGCAATCCCTGGGCCAGGCTCCTGTGCCAGATCCTCCTCCAGTTCAAGCAAAGCATTTGTCTCCTCAGCTCTGTTCTCCTTGCTGAGGTTGTCGCCAGACTTTTGGGAAGTGGTGACAGGAGAGGGAGATCAGAGGGAGAATCTGTGGCCTGGATAACCCCGGGAGAGCCCCAGAGCCCTGCACTCAGTGATCCTACAGGATCTGCAGGCACACAGGGCATTCCCTGGTGCAATCCAGAGTCACTGCCCTAAGGATGCCTCCTGTTCCCAGAGCAGTACATGACGCCAGGTTGCCTCAAAATCATGGATGAATCAGGATGAATCCTGCTGGGAACACACTTTCTCCATGTTCCCATTTGATGAGTCATTCCCAGCAATGCCTTCTCCCACAGCATTTTCCATGAAGGCTGGAGACAGCCCAGAAAGGTGCTGTTCTGCTACCTGCTCACCTCCATCCCACCCTTTCCAGAATTCCCCAGCTCTCCCAGAGCCCCCTGTCTCTGATCCCAACACAGCCCTTCCTGTCCCTTACACTTTCATTTCTGTTTCTTTACATCTTTATTAAACTGTATAGCCACTTTGATAGGAAAATTGAAAAGAAAAAGATATGAGGAACAACAAAAAAAGCCATAATTATGAAGATTCAATTTAATTTTAAAGGTTGTGGAAGGAGGAAAAAAAAAAGAAGCAGGAGAAGAAGAAACCAAATTAATTTAGCAGGAAAGCATTGCATGAAATATTGTTGGAGTTTAATAACCATGCAAAGACAGATGATATGTGTGGAAAAATTAGTTGTAGGACCTCATAATAGTCTATTAATATTTTCTACAGGCACAGAAACCCTTTGCTGAATGATTGTAACAAAGTAATCTTTTTTTTTTTAAGACATTAAAAAATATCTTCAAAAGGAGAAGACGGCAGCAATGCACAGACTGTAGGGAATGGAGACCCCAGCGGGGAGGGAGAGATCCCAGGAGAGATCCAGCACTGGCTGCTCTGCTCTGCCACCACGGAGGGTCTGCCACAGGGAAGCTGTCCCAAATGGTGGGATAAGACCACACCCAGGGGTCTCTCCCCAGTTTCCCACTGGTGTGACAGCCCACCCAAAGTGCCCGTTCTGCCAAGGGCTGGGGTCTCACAGTGGAAGAGGGCAAGTCGATGGGTTGGGTTGGGGTGAAGAGATCCACAGAGGGGCCATGCCATGCCCATTCCCACACACAATTGCACTTTTCCCTTCCACTCCAGGGAGAGGTTAGACACGGCTCTGCTCCCCTCCATCCTTGACCTCCCAGCCCCATTTTCTGTAGATATCTCAGAACCTTCCTGCCCAGCTGTACCTCCACAGCTGGGTCTCTGTCACCATGACGGGACAGCAAAGGACAAGGCACGCCCCAAACAACAACAGCAGCCCTCCTCAAGGCAGCCTCGGGACACCAAGTGTGATCATCAACTCCTTTCAGAGCCTGGAACAGCCTTGGATTTGGTCCAGTGCAGAGAAGGATGCTTGGGTTGACTCGTTATCTTCTGTCCAACACGGAGGGGACAAAGAGCTCCCCACCAGAGCGTGGTGATGGAAACCTGATGGCAGTGCTGAGGGTGCTCAGCCAAGGCATCACTGCTGCTCAAAGCCTGGGACAGCTGGAACGAGCCTGGATTTTGGGAGGACAAAGGGAATGGGTCAGGCCACAGAAGCGTTGCACCCATCTTCGGCAGCATTTGGCTGCTTTGGAAAAATCCTTGGGAATATTTTTTGTCTGAGGGGCCGTGCCCGTGAAGGAAAGGGTGGGGCTACCAATTGTGAAACACAAAACCTGGACGTGCACACGTGGCTCTAAAATCAGCACTGACCCACTCCAATGGAACAACACCAGGACTGCACCAAGACAAAGGATGTAATGCAGAGAGGGAGGGGAGGTCTCCGTCTGGGGACGTTTTAACTTGGTCTCTGGAAAGGATGTATTTCCTTGGTCCTAAATGGGATTTGCTTTAGCTCCAGACAAAACCCTTAGGATCCTGTAAACTCAACTAGGTCACTCCTGCAAGGAAAAAAATAAAATGAAAGAAAGAAAGGAAAGGAAATTAAAGGCTGAAATTAAAAACAAAATTATATTTAAAGGATTAAATGAAGAGAAATGAAATATAATGTAAAAATAAAATAAAATAAACCCAGGACAAAACCAAACTGAAATTCCTCATTCAGATTCCCCTTTCTCCTATTTTAATCTGTATAGTACCATCCAGTTCCAGCCTCCCCCTTCCCCTTTTTTTAAATACAGTCTAATCCTGAGTGTGAACTGATGTAGTTTGTGTGTTAGGGGGAAAAAAATGTCTCTCTCTTTCTGCCTTTTTTTTCCCTTCTTCTTTCCTTGGCCCAGTTCATTATTTTTCTTTCTTGTCACTCAGTGTGATAGGTTGAACAGAAGTGCACAGATGAGCACTGAAAACGGTGTCACAAGGCCTTAATCTAGTCTTTAATGCCTGACTTCAGAGATGTCATTTATCTTCTAACTGCAGCAGGCTTCCACCAACTTTATCTCTAATAATATATTGATGGATTAAAAGGGTCGGGCAGGAGACCGGGCTGGAAAAATTGCTTATTGACATCAAAATACAGTGCCCTCAACCTGATAAACATGGAGGGGCTCGTGTATCTCCCAGAATAGTTGGCGTTGCTATAATTTTTTTTTCCAGCGTGTTTCTCCCAGGTTCATGGGGTGGTCCAGTAAAATAAACAAACGGAACAAATAAATGGGAAATATGGTTTGTGCGTTGAGGCAGCTGAGTGGGAGCCCTGGCATTGCTGGAATGGTTTAATGACAGCACTAGGCAGGGCTTTTTATCTCTGAGCACGTTTGGAGGCGACCTGGCAGGGAAAGGCTGCCATTGTTTTAGGGGGTCGGGTGGTTTAGGATGTGTGGGATGAGAGATTGCAGCACCCAGGAACAGCATTTCGGGAGGCTGCTCCTTTCCCCGTGGTGTGAAAGTCGGGAGCTGTCTGGCAATCTTTATGGCTGAAATTCATCCCTTGCTGCACGGATCTTGTGCAAGGAGAATTAAACAGGGGAGAAGAAGGGAATGCCACGCAGAACATCAGCATGAATGCTGCCTGACCTCCTGTCTCTGACAGATGGGTCCCCAGAGGGGAAGTCAGGGCTAGATAAACCTTATTTTGGGGATGACACAGATGCAGCTGGAGGAAACATCCCCCTTGCTCCTCAGCCACCACGGGCACTTGGAGTTGATGTTTATTCCTGATTTATCAGTCCTTCCTGATTTCCATTGCTCCTCCTGGCTTGGGGAGTGCTCCCCCACAGTCCTCCAGCACAACAATTGGGCCTTAGCCAAAAAGCTTCCCAACACCACACCTGAGGCTCAGCATCCCACAGCCTCCATAAAAGACAACAGAAAGGTTCTCCACCATGTTCCCATTGGTTTTACTGATCCTATGGGAGTACTGGCAGGAAACCCTTTCATTTATCTCCTGTTAAGGAAGGTTGTTGCAAATAGAAATTACAAAAAAGCACGGATCTTCATCTGGAAGGAAGCTCCAACAGTTTAAGTCTGGTTTATGGTAAGGCCAGGCTGAATGGCAAAATCCTGAACCCTTTCCTTGGAAGACAAAGTTGAGAAAAACATTCTGAGCAGGACATTGCACTTTGGAATGATGTCCTGGGTCAATTCCAGCTGGACCTTCATCAGGAACTGAAAGGATAGAAAAAGTCTTAACAGGTTCAGTGGGATATTTAAGTCAGATATATGGAAGAAATTCTTCCCTGAGAGGCAGGTGAGGCCCTGACACAGCTGTACAGAGAAACTGTGGCTGTCCTTGGATCCCTGGAAGTGTCCAAGGACAGGTTGGAGGGGCTTGGGAGAACCTGGGATAGTGGAAGGTGTCCCTACCCATGGCAGGGGGGTGGAACGAGATGGGCTTTAAGGTCCCTTCAAATCCACATCATTCCATGATTCTGTGGTTCCATGACCCACAGGGGCCCTCCATCCCAACCCATCTGGTCTTCTTCAATAGGGTTGACTCAAAAATCCCACCCATTGTGCACTGGGATGGACATATTCCACTGAACTACTGCACAGGCTTCCTGGGAAGCCCATGAGACAGACAGATTCAGAGATAGACTTCGTCACCAGAGAAAGCATTTCATTTCATTTCCCTGGAAAGAAATTCCATGAAAATCAATCTTCCCACAGAAAATGTTGATTTTTGGCAAGAAGCCTTTTTGTGGTCGGGAGCTGCTTCAATCCAAAAACATCTGAGCAGCTGTAGTTGCAAGAAGGGTCACATTTCACTGGGATGGACTTCGTGTGAAGGCAAGTTTGAGGGAAGTGCTGACCACCACCATTCCCATTCAGGAAGCCTAAGAACCACAGAATCAGGGAATTATTTGGGTTGAAAGGGACCTTAAAGATCATCCAGTCCAACCCCCTGGCATGGGCAAGGACACCTTTCACTGTCCCAGGATGTTCAATGCCACATCTAACCTGGCCTTGGACACAGCCAGGGATGAGGAGTCTGCAACCTCCCCCTCTCCCTGTTATATTCCCGGAGGAATATAATTGCAAAAAATAAATAAACGGAGATGGAGAATAGGGAAAAATCAGCCTGGTGGCCCCAGATAATCAACCAAGCCATGACTCTAGCCAGAAATGTTGCTCCAGGAGTGACCAGCTGAGCATCCCATGGTCTGGAGTCCAGTTCTTCAGCCGGGAATGACTGGCAGGCACTTGCAGACAGCAGAACACAAGCCTTGCATTATAAGATTGTCTTTCCCAAATTTACTCACTGAAACACTGCATTTATCAGCTGAATTTATCAGCTGAAATGCCTCAGACTTCTGGGAAAGCTGCCTCTGGCCGACCACTTGATGGGAGGAAATGTCTCCAATTTTTTTGGCATGTGGAACTAAAGCAGCTCAGCCGCTTTCCCCTACACCTGCCAGTCACTCCTGGCTGCATTTTATCTGAGCACCATTTTCTAATTTCACCACTATCATGATGCATTTGTGCAGGAGGTGGCTAAATGACAAACCACAAGGATTGGTACATTTGGAATATAAATTGAATAAATTACCGTAGTTAAAAATAGCCATTTAATACCCATATTCTGTTAAGGAAATAAAACCAACCTGATTTTTTTTGTAAGTACCATTCTTCATGTGTTTCTCAATTTTCAGACTTTCTGGTAAGCAGAGAAAAAAAAACCCAAATAATGTGGTTTTCTTCCTCAGAAATGGAATTCTTAGAAGCTTTTTGCAGGACTTTGTTTCCTTCTCACTAAATTCCCTGGAAGGCTCCACAGTGTTCTGACCAGTCCAGAGTTTGGCCAATGCTGCTTGGTTTTAGCATTTCCCTGTTCTGACACATTTCACACACCAACTTTTTCCTTCATTCCCTTTGATTGCCCCATCCCCTACTGAATTTCCAGCCAATCTCTTGTCACGCCTTATGCAATGGGAGGGAGGTAGCATTTCTCATCCCAAAGCTACATGTTATTGCATTTGCCAGTCCATGAGGTACCTTGAGGACATTTCACACACCAACTTTTTCCTTTATTCCCTTTGATTGCCCCATCCCCTCCTGAATTTCCAGCCAATCTCTTGTCACTCCTTATGCAATGGGAGGGGAGGTAGCATTTCTCATCCCAAAGCTACATGTTATTGCATTTGCCAGTCCATGAGGTACCTTGAGCTCCATCCCACAGCCAGCCCCAGCCCCTCCTTGCTGCTTCCCAGGAACGGGATATTAAGGAAGCAACGATGCTAATTCACAGCTCTTTGCTGCCTGCAAAAAGCCATGGCAAACTCCCACCAGTGGCCGTAGCACTGGGATTTTCTCTTCAAGGCTCCACCATTTTCCATTGTTAAATATTAACATATTTTACATGGGAATGGTTCCACTGCCGAGTGGAATAACAAACTCAGTGGACAGGTTTATTTCCCAGGGCACGTCGTTGAAAATAAAAACCATCCATATCACACTTGGCCATCCTTACCTGTTTTCCTATTATTTTCCAGAAGCAATTGCCCAGGATTCAGCGGCGCGGTTCCCCAAAGGCGTGGGCGTGCCCAGCTATTTGTGGTGCCACATCCTGGCCCTTCCAAGGTGCCTTCTCCCTCAAACCACTTTTCCCCTGAAGAATCACCCAGTCAAAACCCTCATTATTTTATAACTTCTCTGCTCCTTCTCTTCTCTTCTCACCTTGTTAAATACTGCTGGAGCAAAGGAGTTCAGTAGCTCTACCATTTTAGCAACACCATTGATTTTGTCTCCCTCTTCATTTATTAATGGAACTACTTTTTCTCTAGTATTCCCTTTTCCCTGATATAATTGTAAAAGCTCTCTTTATTCCCCTTAAGCCTTTCTGCTCTCTGAGCTGGCCTTATCTTTTCCCTGCAAGCCTTAACTGACTGTATATTCTTGTTTAGTTCTCTTCCCTTTCTCCAGTTTGCACTATAGGTTCTTTCTTTACCTTCCTATCTTTCCCTGGTGCTTTGTTATGCCACATTGGATGCTACTTGTCCTTCCATTTATTTCCACAGGAGCTGTGGCGTGTCCCACTCTGTGAGACTATTCCAGCATTTCTGGCCTTTTGTCACCCCTCTGGATTTAACTCCCTGGTGCACCTGGTTCACACCTGGCCATGGAGGCACCAGGTCAGGCTGGAAAGGGAAGTCCCACACCTTGTCACTCCAAGGTCCCAGATAAATGTCCCCATCTAGGAGAGGGGGAAAAAAAATCCCTCCCAAACCACAAATCCTTTTCAGAGCCAACTCTTCTTTCCAAGGCCAAGGTTTTCCTAGAAGCAAGAGAGTAAGTTCACAGTGAGGCTTTAATTATTAGGGCAGTCATTGTCTGGAGCAATCCAACAGTCTGGATGGGTTCTTCCAGGGTGTCTGTGAAACTTCTGAATGGAATTTTGGGTTGTTTGCTTTACTTTTTGATTTATTTGTTCATATTGCTTTGCAATACCAGTGGGTGAGACCAAAGTGCTCAGGAGCCACCCTGGTCCTCCTCCAGGTCTCCTGGTTTTTTGTGAGTGAATATCTTCATTCCAAAGAGGTAAGAGCTTAAATCTCCCAAACTACAAACCTTTTTCAGAGCCAACTCTTCTTTCCAAGGTTTTCCTAGAAGCAAGAGAGTAAGTTCACAATGAGGCTTTAATTATTAGGGCAATCATCATCTGGAGCAATCCAACAGTCTGGATGGGTTTTTCCAGGGTGTCTGTGAAACTTCTGAATGGAATTTTGGGTTGTTTGCTTTACTTTTTGATTTATTTGTTCATATTGCTTTGCAATACCAGTGGGTGAGACCAAAGTGCTCAGGAGCCACCCTGGTCCTCCTCCAGGTCTCCTGGTTTTTTGTGAGTGAATATCTTCATTCCAAAGAGGTAAGAGCTTAAAAGAAAAAAAAAAATTGCTGTACTCTTTTTAATGAATCATCATTTCATCTGGTAGAATCAAAGCACTGCATTTTAAAAAGTAAGCAAACATACACTCCAATTCCATTAGATTCACAACACTCTAAAATGAAGCCCTTTCCTGAAATTGTAAAAAATTCACACAATTATTTTGCTGTATGTGACTCTACATTTTTCCATAGATTATATTTTTTTTAGCAGCAAGTGCCTGGAACAGAGATGGGAAATATTTTAAGAGCAGAAAACAATGCCTCTGAGGAAAGATTGAAGAAGTTTGGGTTGCTCAGCTGGAGAAGAGGTGGGACATTGCTCTAATCTCTGAGTTCAGAGGAGGCTTACGGAAAGAGGAAGGGATAACTTTTCTTCCTGGTAGGTAAGATAAGTAGTGAGCTTAAAACACAGCAGGAGAGACTGAGGCTGGGGCTGAGGGGCCGAGGCTGCTGAAGTGCAGGGCCAGGCTCTGGGGGAGCAGGTTGTGCCTGCATTGATGGAGAGGTCTTTTCACCCACCTGGAGGTGCCTGATCCAGCTGGTGTTGCTGCAAAGGTCATCCCAAGGTCCCTTCCACCTCCCCTTTCCTAGGATTTCGCTGACACTGCTGTCCTAGCAAACCCTAAGCTGCCAGATAAATTGTTTTTGGATGCTGCAGTGCTTCTCTAGCGCTGTGGGGTTTGGTGGATCCAGGGAGGAACATCTCAGAAGATCTGCTTGGTCTCCAAGTCTCCCTCAAGCAGAGCTGCTGCGCCAGGCACTGTCCCTGTGGGAGGAAGTGCTGAGGAGCAGGTTTCTATAAAAACATTATCAAGAACATGAAAGACCCAGGCACTGAACACCAGCAGGATCCATGAAGCCAAAAGCTGCCGGGAGCGACATTCCAGGCAAACCCTCCCCAGGAGAGCCCTGAGCCCTGGCACAGGGAGAGAAGGAAGGTGGGATCCTTCAGGGAGTTTGGCTCTGCTCCCTTCTCCAAGTCTCTCTGCTGTGCACAGAAGTTATGGCATTGCTAATTACAGGAAATTAAAGAGAAAGAGATAGATTTCTGAGCTGAGAGAGTCCTGGGAAAGACTGTGGATGTTCTGCAGTGCCACCACTGCAATTAGACCCACAGAAAGGGGGACTGGAACGGAAAAACTTTTCCTGTGAGGCAGGAAAAGCCTAATTATAACCTATTTCTTTGGAATGCATTTTTGAGGCATTGAGTATTTGTATAATGCCAGAAAATAAATTTAACATGGTCTCAGTTGGAGTGACAGCAATGGGAGGCTGTGGCAGAACAGAATTTGTCCTTAACCCAGAGAAATGTCCCAGGCCAGGAGCTCCATCCAGGAGAGTCTGCTGCTGGGAAGATCTGAGCGGGTCCAAATTCCATCAAGCCTGGAACAGGTATCCATACAGTCACACTGCATTCTCGAGGACATTAAAATATAGAATTATGACCGTGTTGGTCACACCATCCAACAAAGCCAGCCAGTCTGGATGCACAAAAATGTCTGGTCTTTGTAACTTTTCTAATAACTCTTTCATTAATCCAAGTACACCCTTGAAACTCCTCTTGCCAGCATTTTGAAAACATTCTTCCTAAAGATATATTGGGAAGAAATTCTTCCCTGTGAGGAAGGTGAGGCCCTGGCACAGGGTGCCCAGAGAAGCTGTGGCTGCCCCTGAATCCCTGGAAGTGTCCAAGGCCAGGTTGGAGGGGACTTGGAGCAGCCTGGGATAGTGGGAGGTGTCCCTTCCCCTGTCAGAAGATGTTCTTTAGGATCCCTTCCAAACCAGGCAACCCCGTGATTCTATGATTTGCCACCAAACTTCTCAAAAGATGATACTGTGCTTTCAACTTCCACAGCTAAACAACTCATTTCCTGGCTCTTCCATGTCATCCAAGAACACAGGATTAGTGTATTTCCATGCTTTTCACTGCTACATCAAATACCCCTTCCCTCCTCCACCCCTCTGCAGGACAACTGGGAGATTTGCCTCACTGGTTTTGCCAGGAGCCATCCCCAAAGCCTCAACACTCTAAGGTTTGGAGCACATCCACCCCACCAGCCCCAGCATTCCCGTGGTGTAATCACGGCAAGTCTTTAAGTATTTTAAGGAGGGGGGTGGTGGAGAAAGGAGGTCCGTGTTTGCAGAAAAAAAGGGAACAATAATTCCTTCGGCAGTTTGATGTTAAAAAAAATAGACGCTTGTAAGCTGCTCTGAAGCTTGAATGTCAGAAGTAGACCCCAGGGACGTGGATTAGAGGGCACAATGAAGGTGAGGCTGTGAAATGAGCATCACGGATCTTTGGGCGATTGTTAATAAGAACACAGAAATGCAAATCTCCGAGAGCTGGTGAGCCACCAGCCCGTGTGCCTACAAATCCACGTGTGACTCCAAGCAAACTATGGGAGAGGCACACCAGGACGGGAAAAGGCACGTGGCTGGTTTTGTTCCAGCACAGAGGTCTCATCTCCAGCTGGTGGACAGCAAGAGGTCCCTCACAGGAGCAAGCCCAGGGTCTCTTCATGTACAAAGATAAAGGGATCTAAGTTTGGCTGGGTCCATGAATATCCTCTTTGGAAGCACTTGGCCACCGTGTGTAGATTCACTGAGATATCCCCTTGCATGTGACAACAAGCAATTTACATGTAATTTAATTAATCCTTACTGATTGGTTTTCTCCTTCCTCTGCTTTTTACTTGGGTTTGCACAGGAATCCATCCCAAACTCTTTATGGGGCTGAGTCGCTGACTGAGCAGAAAGCCGAGCTGGAAGTCACACACAGGTTCCTCCCACAGTGAGGGTTTTCTTCTTGCTGACCATGATTTGTGTTGCTCTGCTGTTTTGGGTTTCCAGGCTGAAAAAGGAGCTCTGATTCCATCCTGCTCTAAACTCTGTGCTGTGTGAGGACAATGAGTCACTGCAGACATCCCTTGCATGGGCATGAGCTCTCATGAAAGCGGTTCCTCAGCTCCACTCGATGAGACAGACAAACACTTCCATAACAGGATTTGAGTCCTCTCCTGAATGGCACAGCCTTTGGATTGTTGAGGATTCTGTGGGGAAAAGGTCTCTCCTCAGGCCTGGACTATGCTGAGAACAGCCCTGAGATGGAATCTGCAGACACCTTCCCAACTAGCACTTGGTCCTGGCACAGGACCTTCCCCTTCTGCTCAGACATTGCCACTGGACCTTCTTCTCTCTCTGAATGCAAGTCAAAGAGCAGAATCAGAAGATGCTGAATAACTGATACCCTCCAGCATCCTGGGAAGGACAGGGAATACCATCCCAGTCTCCTACAACTCTGGCTTTTAAGCCTGGTGCAGATTTGGCCCAACCCGAGCTGGCCCTTGAGAAATGCTCTTAGCAAAGACAATCAGGTCAAGGTGGGATTCACAACAGATTTGGGGTAGAACCCAACCTTTGGTGGTGCACCTCAAACCCACATCCCTCCCAGGACCCCCAGCTAGCAGCAAGCAGAAAATGTGCCACACCAAAGTTAGCACTGGGTGGGTTTCACATCACGCCTCCAGGCAGAGGAGACAGTACAGCCTTCCATGGGCTCATCTCTCCTTCTTTCTCTTTGGAATCCTTTATTTTTTTCCCCTCTTTTCTCATTCTGTCTTTGCTTGAATTTCAAGGTTAAAAAAAGTCAGGATACAATAGTAAATATGTAAGATTAGCTCCTAAAATATGTTAGCAAGTGAAAGCTAAAGAAAGCCAAATGAATTTAAAAAAGGCTTTCTTGAAGCTTAGAACAGAGACAGCTCTTTTGATCCTTTATCACACCATAACAAAAAAAGCACCAAGCGAGATCCGTATATATAATATACATATAATATATATATTTATACACCCCTTGTGCTGGGCTGTGAGTGTGTGTGTGTGTGCATGTGTGTGTGTGTATGTGTGTATTTTAATTCACATAGGCTTTCCTTTCTTTAAAATGCTGCAAGAAGCTTTTTTTCTGCAGATTTCTTTTTCTTTCTTTTTTTGATATTTCAAAGCTGGCAGTTCAGTAAATGGCTGGAACTGCCACATCTCTGTTCTTGCTAAAGAAATCAATGCTAATCCTATTACTGGCAGTTATCACCTATCCCAGAAACCGCGGCTAAAAGAAAAAAAAACCACTGAGATGTCAAAGTAGGAAAAAAGCATGGGGGAAGGGGAGAAAGCGCCCTTCATTCACTTTCAAACAGTGATTGTTTTCTTATTTTTGATCATTTTTTCCTGTTAAGAGAGAAACTAAACCACAAAAAAAAAAAAAAAAAAGAAAAAAAAAAAAGAGGGATGGAAAAAAATAAAGAACAAATCCATGCTCAAATAACATTAAGGTCCTGATTTAAACCCACAGCCATGCCCGCAACACGGAAACCCAGGCATGGCTCAGAGCAGAGCCTCATGGTGCCGTGCTGAGGTGGGAAAGGGGGTCCTGGGGTCCCATCCCCCAGATCCTCTGCCCTGCCAGCCCCACAGGGCTGCCTGCAGATCCCAAAGGATTGTTTGGAGCCATTTGGCAACACAGGGGGAGGAGGGGGTGTCAGCCCCTTTCCAGGTGTGCTCCAGATGTGAAGACCCCTCCAAAGCACCCAGGGAGGCAGGAATTTCTGGGTGCTGACTGCTTGGTGTGCTAGCTCTGCCTGCTGCAGCCAGCTGGGATGTGGACAGACTCCCCTGCCTGCTCCAGATGTGGGCAGATGTCCTCATCCCCTGATGTCATTTTGGGGTCTGTCCCCCACATCTGCAGTCCCAGGGATGAGGATCTCAAAGGGCTCAGGTAGGTCAGTGCAGGTCATGCTTCACCATCCATGTGGGATCATGGATCCCCCAAAATATTTTAATGTGCTTCCATCTTCCCTTCCCATGTGCTGCTACAGGGAGTCATGGAATGGTGAGTAATGGAAAGACCTTAAAGATCATCTCATCCACCCCTGCCATGGGCAGGGACACCTTGAGTGTGTTTCCATCTTTCCTCCCCTTCCCATTCACTCCTACAGAGAGTTGTGGAATGGTAAATGATGGAAAGACCTTAAAGATCATCTCATCCACCCCTGCCATGGGCAGGGACACCTTCCACTAGCCCAGGTTACTCCCAGCCCTGTCCAACCTGGCCTTGGACACTTCCAGGGATCCAGGGGCAGCCACAGCTTCTCTGGGCAACCTGTGCCAGGCCTAACCACCATCACAGAGAAGGATTTTTCCCTGGTATCCAGTCCAGCCCTTCTGTGTCAGTCTGAAGCCATCCCCCTTGTCCTGTCACTCCAGTTCCTGATGAATCTCATCCTCACCGCTCCTTGAGCACCCTCAGGGTGCAGCTTACCTGGGACTTCAGGGTCCCAGCTGTGGCTGTGATCAAAGGATACTGAAAAGATGGAGCTCCTGAGGTCACCTCCCTCCACAAAAGTCATGTCCTGTCTGGTCCACTTCATTCATCAGGAGTTTGGGGGGGATCAGACATCCCAGCTGAGTCTGTGTTACTCTAAAATTCAGGAGCAGCAGCAGTTTGGAACCCGTGGTTTGGGAAGAGGCACTCAGCCCTTCCACAGCATCCTCCTCCCCACCAGAAGTGAGATGCTGGTCCTCAGTCATAGCAAGGACAGGCTGGCACTACCTGGTACCAAAACAACAGCCAAGAAAGAAATAAAACTCTGTGGCTTGGACAACAGGAGCTGTGTCCATGCAGCCACAAATCAGTTTTTCCTGGCACCCCTGGAAGCATTTCCATAGCCCATCACTCCCACCACCCACACCACCATGGCCATCCCTTCCAAACTCTGGCTTTTATCCAAAATCCCAGTTTATCCTGCACATTGGCTCACTGGCCAACAAGCCACTGGAGATATCAGGAGTCCATTGGGGATGGTTTTCTCCATCTTGAAGCTCTAAGGCAGAGTCAGAACCAATTTAGGCCTTTGAGAACAACTGGAACTTGTGCAAAATCACTTTGAAAAAGCTCAGCAAAGGGAGGGCAAGCCTCTAAAGGTTGAACAAAGAAAGGAAAAGCACCAGAGGTGTTTGACTCAGGTGGTTTGCAGGTCCTGGTATGGCTTGTTCTCATTTCCCTGTCCAGAAGGCACCAGCACGGCCACCTCTGATGGTCCAACCAGGCATCTCCAGCTTCTCTCACTGCCCACTGTGAGGTCACTGTTTGCTTATGGTTGGAGTGCTAAAGGGAGATAATTGTTGGCCAATCCCCAAATAAATTAGTCCTAGTTTGACTCAAACTCATCATTTTGCTTCCAGTTTGCTGCAAGATCTCTTCATGGGTTTAGTGGTTTAGTGCAGCTGAAGTCATTATTAACAAAGAAGATTCTTTGATGTGGGTGGGGAGAATAGGTTGCCAGCAAGTTAAACTATCATTAAAATAATTTAGGAGTATCAAATTGTTTTTGTGGGTATTTTTAATACAATACAATACAGTGCTGAAACCAAATCAAGAGTGATGGAAAATTTAGCCCCAAATGGGAACGGACCCAGGGTCTCCGTTGCATTCCCTGAGCCCTGAGAATCAGAAGAAAATTAAACATAAACAGGTGTTTATTCACTAAGAAATGGGGATTTTTCTGTGCTGGGTGAGCCCTGTCTGGCCCCCTCTCCTGGGCTTATCCACCAGCAGGATGGCAGTGGAATAGTTTGGCTTGGAAGGAATCTTGAAGACCATCTTGTTTTACCCTTCCACTTGCTCCAACCAGGAACAATTCCAGGGATGGGGCAGCCTCTGTTCCCCTGGACAAGCTATGCCAGAGGACCTGGGGGTCACTGTGCGTGGCTCAACTTAAGGGGGTGAATCCCACACATAGGACTTCCCTTCTTAAAAGGACTTTTAAAATAATTAATTCTTTAGGTTTCTTCTAAGTGGTTTTTTTTGGCCTTGCTTTCCATCTTTGAAATAAATTCCAGCTGAAGATCTGACCTGGAATATGAAAGGGAAGCTACAGCACCAGAAAAGGAGTGCCTACTTAATTAGAAGCATAATTCACTATTTATAAGGCACCAGCTCTCTCTCAGTATCAATATTTGGCCATTCCCTTCAGAACTATGGGGGTTTTATCCACTTTTGTAGCTCAATCAATAGGAAGATGGCTCTGCTGCAAGCACTGAATGTGAAAGGCATAAAGAACCTCCCAATTAGGCTGCTAACAAGGGACAGAAAATGGAGCTGTGTGTCCCTGCAGGCCACTTTCCATGTGTCCCTATCCCAAGGGACGGGGGCTGTGAGGGACAGAAAATGGAGCTGTGTCCCTGCAGGCCACTTTCCATGTGTCCCTATCCCAAGGGACGGGGGCTGTTGTCACTGGGGGACTCCAGGAGGACTCCCATTTCCAGGGCAATGGGATGGATGCAATGGGATAGATACAGAGCCTTCATCTGGGTGGTTTTAAACAAGAATTGCCTTTTTTCTGGGACACCTTTGAGCTGCAAACAGCCCTCTAGGGCAATGGGATGGATGCAATGGGATGGATACAGAGCCTTCAGCAAAGGGGTTTGGAGAGAAATCTGGGTGGTTTTAAACAAGAATTGCCTTTTTTCTGGGACACCTTTGAGCTGCAAACAGCCCTCTTGATGATTTATATGTTGCAAATTCATGCAGAATTTTTGCTTGGCAGAGGAACCTGGGGAGTTAGCTGTAGGATATTTGTTTCCGAACACATTCCCAGTTGATCCCATGTCCTACCAGTGAGCAGCTGCAGGTGACAGAAGCCAGTGGTGCTCCAGGGATGAGTGGTCACTGCCCCCCACAGCAGCTCCTCATGGAAGTGGGGGTGCCTCACTGATCCACACAATCTCACCATGCCAACAGGTCTCCTGTGGAAAACCAGCCCCTGTTTCCCAGGATCTTCCACCCCAGAGGGCTGTGCACACGGCAAAGTGGGGCTGGAAAGCTGAGCAGGGATTTGGAGGTGGATGGATGGATGGATGGATGGATGGATGGATGGATGGATGGATGGATGGATGGAGAGAAGTCCTCCAGGGATGTGAGTCCTCCAGGGATTTGGGAATAATTGCTAGGAGAACAAAAGGAAACCTTGGAAAACCAACATCTTGCAACTAAAAGGGAAAATCTTTCCCCCATATTCCCAGCAATCCACAACATGAACCCCTGGAGGAGGAGAGCTGGTCCCAGAGCACAATCACCCGGATCCTGCGGCCTTCCCAGCACCTCTCCCTGACTGATTTCCTTCATCCCACTCCCACAGCACCCCCAGTTCCTCCCTTGCCCGTCTGGGCAGTGAATCCAGCTCGGGAGAAGCATCCTCTGCTCTCCAGAGCAGCGCATTCCCAAGTCCCGCTGCCTGCCCACCCCCTTCTTTCCCTTGCAGCCAGACTTCTGTCGAGTTGCTAATGTCTGCTGATTAAACAAGCCTTGAATTTGAATCGGGAGCAATAAAGAGAGAGAGATAGATAGGGAGAGAGAGGGGTACACGGCACGGAGTGGGCACCCCTCAGGCAGCAATCAGCGGGAGCAGGGGATGCGCCAGTCCTCCAGGAGATGCTCCAGCCGAGCTGCCTGCTCCCAGGATTTGGGGAGGGGGGACCAGGGGGTGGTTTGGGGGGTTGTTAATAGAATGCAATGCTCAGAAACCTGAGAGAGTCTCGTTTTCCCACTCGCCGTGGCTGGAGGTGTCTCATGGGGAGCTGGCCCCCAGCTCTGCTGGCTCCACCTTCAAGGAGCAGCTCCTCCCGGCAAAAATTGGGGTTTCTGATATGTCCTGGGCATGAAGGGCATGGTGAAACAGGGTGGGGTGGGGCTGAAGGGTTTCCACAATAAAGAAGGGAATCATGTAGTCGTGGGATTATGGAACCACAGGATGGTTTGGGTTGGAAGGGATGTTAAATTTCACATCATTCCAACCCTGAATATGCAAATCGAGCAGGGATGGGCCACAAGGAAAGATGGAGGAGTGCACATCTTCCCAAATCGTCCTCAGCTCCTTAACTGTGCCTACAAACACAGCAGGGAGTGGGAAACAGCTGATGCCAGGCCCAGGAGGGGATTTTTGGGGATGCTCCCAGGCACCTCCTCCCTTCCGAGTCGAGCACAGCCCAGCCCAGGTGCTGCCCCGAGCTGGGAGCCTGCAGCCACGCAGGGAACGTCTTCCCTCCCACCCCAGACAGTTTTCCCGACAAAACTGCAATTTCTGTGAGATGTGGAGATGCTTCCCCTGCCAGCAACAACGACAAGCTGCTAAATGGTGTCAGCGGCTCCCCGTCTGAGTCCCGGCTAGAATAACCCATCATTTTCACGCCGCATCATCAGCGCCAGGCTGGCTCCACTCAGGGACAGACATCCCCTTAATTATATAAATCAAAATAAATAAAATATCACGCCCTCGGGCCCATTGCAGAGTGTTGTGCCTGATAGGAAGGCACTGGGAGGCAGAGCGGGTTTGGGAAGAGGCAGCTCCTTGTGCTGCACAGCCGAGGGGAGGAAGGAAAAGCTCAATGATCCAACCCACGCCTGGAAGTCGGGAGGGAATCGGGAGCTGCTGGTAGATCTCACAGTCAGGAAATAAATTGTCTCAGCTCAAAAAAAAAAAAAACAAAAACCACAAGCAAATAGTTAGGAAATCACAGACTACCCCGAGGTGGAAGGGACCCAAAAGGATCATCAGGTCCAGCTCCTGTCCCTGCACAGGACACCCCAAGGATCCCACTGTGCTCCCAGGTAGGAACAACTGGAAAACACCTGACAGCTGCTGCTGCAAGGGAGGGAGACAGCCCAAATATCCACACTCCTGCATGGGGCTGGTAGGGAAAACTGTTTGCCTGGAAATTGAAACAAAAAATAAATTATTATACCTTTTTTTTTTTTTTAATATCTTTAACTGCTTGCTTCCTTCCTGCAGCCACGTCCCCAGGGATAGGTTTTCACTCTCTTTACCTTTAATTTTTTGGGAAGTTAGAGCTAGATCTCTCCATTCACTTCATTTTACAACTAGTCCATCCAAACCACATGGAAAATGGTTCTTTCACTGATCACCCCAGTGGTCACCTGGAAAGATGAGCTGCTGGGCCAGACTTTCACTGAAACGTGGCTGCTTTGGTTTCTTGACATCACTGACAAAAGTTAATTTATTCAAACCAAAATCTCCCAGTCTAGGAGGAGAGGAAGAGGTTGAGACTGTACAAGCTTTTCCTTTATGTTATTTTTTTGACCTCACAGACCTTCAGAGCCTCATGAATCCTCTTTAATAGCCAATAAAACCATGACTGATTGGGACAAGAATTTTTAAAACCGGACTCTAATTATTTTTTGTCCTTTTATAAAACTCAAGTGACACACACGGGAATGAACCTTTTTGGAATGACTTTGGGGAAATATTTTGCCTTTTTCAAAGGCAGAGAGCAGCTCAGCAAAGCCACCAGTTAGCTCTTGATCTCCTTAAGATCTGGAGCAAAGACTGGAGGTACAACCAGAGATATTGATGAGATCAGCTACAAACTCTTGGCCCAAAAAGGGGAGGTCACTGGGGCAGAAAGGTGGAGGGAGGGACCAGCTCTTCAGGTGAGAAAACTTAGGTGGTTTTGTCAGACTCTGACAGCTCTGGGCTTAAAAGCAGGTGAAGTCTTGATCACTGGTGCATAATTATCTTATCTCTGATCTTAATTTCAAGTATTTCTCCATGAAATGTTGTCTGTTTCCATTCCCAGCCCTAAAAATTTCATATCAGCAAATGGCATAATGTTATATTTATATTAATTGGATATTCTTGGTTTACTGCTCGCTCCATTGGCAGGGGGGAGGGTTAGAAACCCCATAATATACAATCTAAAATATAAAATCCATGTTTGTGCACAGTGTATAATTTAATGCATGAGATACAGAAGATCTTCCAGCAGAGAGTGTTTTAAACAACAGCATTTTAGCCTCTAAAGCACAGCAGCGAGGGAAACATTTTCCATGCTCAGTTTCTCTGCTATTGGAACATTTGTTTTTTATTCTGAATATTTCAGCACATCTATTTACCTGGTACTATATTTAGTACCACAGTACCAAGATGGCATATATAAAGATTCAATTGCAATTCCCATCTGATGTCCCTTCCCTCTCCTTTTTACCCCCTTTTTTATGTCCGCACTCTGAATTCAGCACAAAGTTGGTGTGTTTAATTTAAAAAGAAGTAAAACGCGCCAGGAGACGCCTCAGACCACTGCAAATCACCTACTTTATAGAGGCAGTAAAATTGTGTATCGGATTAAAAGTGATGCTGATCTGAAATTTATGATAACTTTTAATGGCATTATAATTTTTTTTCCCTGTGCGCTCCATCACCGGATCGTTTGGATGCACAGAGCAGCAAGATGAAATTTGTAAGGGAAGAACATTACATAGGCAAGCTCCGAGGGGGGGAGGCTCTGGAATAATGCAGGAGCCTCTCCTCAGCACACAGAGGATGCTCCATGGGGCTGGCTGTGGGGCTGGGGACAAAGGTGGGATGTGCTCGGAGCCAGGGAGGGAAATGTCACCAGCTGAAGGTTCTTTGGGAGGACACTGGGACAAATCCATCCTGGAGCTCACAAAGGCCTGGTGTTGGCTTTGCCTGTGTGAATCGTGGCTTGTTTCCCTCTGCCAGGCAAGGACCACCCCAGAGAGCTCAGCCTTTGGATCTGGATCCCTGTGCCACCACGGGGATCCTGAGCTTGGCACAGCTCCACCCTTCTGGCTCTGCTTAGGACAGGCCTGTGAGGACACCTCCAGCCAGCACCAACACAGCTTTGGTGGAGAGAGATCCCCCTGAGCATCCTTTTCTCCAGACTGAGCGCATCATGGAATTATTACGGTTGGAAAAGCCCTTCAAGACCTTCAGGTCCAACCTGTGACCAATCCCCACCTTGTCACCTAGCCCATGGCACCAGGTGCAACATCCAGGCATTCCTTGGACATCTCTAGGGATGAGGACTCCAAATTTCCCTGGGCAGCCCCTTCCAAGGCCTGACCACACTTTCCATGGAGAAATTCCTCCTGATGTCCAACCTGAACCTCACCTGGCACAGCTTGAGGCCATTCCCTCTCATCCTCTCCCTGTTCCATGGGAGCAGAGCCTGACCCCCATCCCCAGCTGTCCCCTCTTGTCAGGAGCTGTGCAGAGCCAGAAGGTTCCCCCTGAGCCTCCTTTTTCCAGGCTGGGCCCCTTTCCCAGCTCCCTCAGCCTCTCCTGGTGCCCCAGCCCCTTCCCAGCTCTGTTCCCTTCCCTGGACACACTCAGGGAGCCACACACTGGAGGATGAGGGAAACCTCAGACCATGACATTGTTACCTCAGCACCTCCCACTTGCCCAGCCAAGGAAATAAAGCACTACAGTTGTGTAATTAAACCCTCTGTCATGATCTTACACACAAGAAACCACAACCAATCCCAAAATCTGTACTTCCCGGACCTCAGCTTTGCAAAGCAACATTGTCCAACAGAAACACAGAGACTAATGTATTAGTCTTCTGAAATGAGCATAAATTACTAAAGCAGTGAACAGGTGCATGTAAGGAGTGAACTCATTTATTAACAGCCACAAGTCCCACTATTTTGAGCTGAAAAATACTTGTGCCAGAGAAAACGTACCTGGAGCTTGGAATTCTACAGAAGTATCTCTGCATTCAAGAACCAAAACCACTGTGATATCTTGAGGGAGCTGGGAAAAGCTGCTGGGAAAGCCAGCAGATGCTGGAGGACAGGTTGTTCCAAGCAGACACCCGGTAAGAGGGAGAGGAAATCATCAGGGTGGATCTGCGTCGTACCAGAGGTGAAAGTACAGGAACTACAATTCCCACAAAGAAGGGAAAATTGCCCTGATACAAGGTGTATGAAACCAGATGTCACCTCAAAATCTCCTTAGGAACAGCAGGGAAAGAAACCAGAATTATTTATCCACTGGCCACTTGCTCTGTAGAACATAAAGCAGAAAAAACAGTGGGTTTTCCACGCCACATGCCCCAGGGCACGGTGGATTCTGTCACAGGGCACTGCCCCACCTCCCAGTGTGTTAACAGAGATGGGGGTCTGTGAGTAAACACAAAGACAGGTGACACAGCAGCTCTTTTGGAGAGGCTTTACTGCCTTCATCTGCAGCGGGGCTCTTTTGCAAGATGAATTTGCAAAAAATTAGGGAATTGCATTGTCCACTTGGGGTCCGAGCTGGTGTGACCCCCACTGAAGGGATTTTGGGAGCCACTAAGCCTCATTCTCACAGATAGCTGATTAAATTACCATCTATGTGAAATTTTGTGACAGCACCCCAGTTTTCCACTGGCACCTTTGATGTTGTGTTGGGAAACTTCCATTCTCCCCCTCCTCCTTCCCTGCCTCATTTTCATCCTCTCCTCCTCCTAACTCCATGATCATACTCCACAATAAAATACAACTGCTGTAAGTGATTGTTTTGCTGTATTATGTGAAGTCAAAAACCTTTTGAATCGTATTTTGCAGTGAACCTGCCTTTGAATCCCCACATTTTATCATTCCACAGCAACACATATAATTTCAAACAAACAAGCGAACAAACCCGATGAAAATGGCCTGAATCTCTTATCAGTCAGTTTTACACTGGCGTAACTCCATAAACTTCAGTGGAATTAATCTTGATTTACACTGTTGGGAGAGCAGGAACAGGCACTGTAAATAGCTGTATACCAGTGCACGACACTTAAAAGCAGGCACACCAGAAATGCCTGGCAGGAGATGAGGACGAAGGCATAAAAAAAGCTTTCCCAGCTGTGCTATTCCATGGGCACAAGGATAAACCCCAAGGACAACGCTGGAGGGGTTGTGCCACCAAGGACCATAGTCCACGATGTGGAGAGACACAATTATGGCAGTGGTGGTGGCACCAGGCTGTGCCAAATGGGGACACAGCTCTCTGGGGACGCTGAGGTGGGACAGACTGTGGGTTTCACTCAGAGGAGAGGTTGGCTGGAGGGTGTGGGATGGAGCCCAGGTCTGTGTGTGCTCTGTGGTCACGGCTGGAGTGGGTTCTGCTGTGGATGTGGTGATGTGCAGAGCCCTGCACTTCATGCTGAAGTCACTGGGAATGGGGCATCTCAAGTGATTTGGAAGCACCAGCATTCCCAGAGAGGCGTGGGCTTCCACAGTTCCCAGGAGTGCTGAGGGAATGTGCCCACTGGCAAAGTCATCCCTTGGGACAGGTAACCTGTCCTCTCAAACACCTCATGGGGAACAGCACCAGGGGACACCTCAAAAAATGTCCCTCAAGTGATCAAGGCATGAGGTCAGAGTTGTTGCTCCTTCCAGAGGGAGGACACAACTGCCTTAAACCAGGGATCAGTCCCTGGGGAGCAGCACCACCCTCTCCCAGACCTCCTGACCAGCCACAGCAGGTGACAGCCACTGCATTCCCTACATGAATTATCTTTAACAGACACATTTAAATTTAAATTTTGAAACTCAGACGGATTCTGTCTCTTCCCTGCTAATTGCCAGGGCAGAATTTGGTGTGTGAGGTATCCACCAAGTCACTTCTCCCACCATTCTGTGGTGGACACAATCAATGGGCTTTGCTATTCCAGCTATTTCCAAGCTTCTTTACTCTGAACCATGGCAGAACATGGATAACAAAATACCTTTTTTGGTTTTTTTTCTTCAGGGATACCATTGTTAATTTTCACTGAGGTTGTACTAGTTAGGACTTCAGGAGAGGACAGAGGACAGAGAAGAGCACACAATAAGGAAGAGGCAGGATCTGCCACATAACAGACAATGAGCATCGCAGTGCCCTCCCAAACATTGAAATTACTGTGCTCCAGACATGTCTCTTGGAAAACAATCCAGCAAAGAGGCCAACGTGGAGCAACACCGGGGCTGGGCTGGATCCTCAGCCCCATGTGATGGTCCCTGGGTGAGGCACCACAGGAGAGCTGGCACCAGGGACATGTCTGGTCATGGAGCATTGTACTGCTTGCAGGGGAGTCTGTCAGGGGCTGTGCCAGGCAGCCAGGAGTTTGAAGGTGCCCAAAAAGGTTATTTTACTGATCCAAGGGTTTGTGTCTCTTGGTTCAGTGATACATGATAGAGTAAATGAGAAGGAGGGGACATTGCAGCACAGGGGACACCTGCACCTGCTCCTTGATACTTCTCCTTTGACTGACTGTAATGCCAGCAGATCTCTGCATCATCCTCCCATCATAACCTGTAAAACATTTTGCACTGCATGTTTTCCAAATTAAGCATTAAGAGCTTAACTTAATTGATGAAAGTTGCCAGTGCTGCCACTGCAGCACGAGAGGAAAAGCCCCAGGTCCTTGTACCCCTCCTGGGATGCACTCCAGCATCCCAGCTTGGCAGCCAGGCTCCACCCAACACCAGGAAGATCAGAGGTGGCTAAGTAGCAGCCCAGACTTTATCTAATTGCTCTTATCAATCTTCATAACAATGAGAAAACAACTCGACTATCTCTTGTGGGAAATAAATTGAGTCCTCCTCTGTATTAGCTCTATTGACGAGGCCGTGGTGAAGAGCTGCAGAAGCAATTAAAACAAGTGCTGTAGATCCAGGTCTACCTGGATAACACTCCTGTTTTCCTGTTCTCCCTGGCTTCCTATCACCCACTGGAATCAACACAAGGTGCATTAGAGAGGATGTTTTATAAAGAAAAGCTGCTCTTCAGGCTGAGACAGCTTTGATCCAACTGCACTTCAATTAGCAGAGTGCAGGTCCCGGGGACTCCTGGCCAAGCTGCAGCTGCAGAGATTAAGACAGAAAGATGCCTTGGAGTTGGGAAAGAGGATTCAGGGTAGAGCTTGCTCTATTTTCACATCCTCCACTTCCCAGTTGTCCTGCCAAGATCACTGGACCACTGCCTGGAAGGCCCAGGTAATGTATTTCCAGATCTGTCAGAGCAGACACCAGATCTTCAATCAGCGAGATCCGAGGCTTGACCTCATTTAAATGTTCCCTCAGCAAAGGTCAAAACTTATCTGACTGCTGAGACACCCCACTCTTACACCTGGAAAGGAAACATTTTGATGTTAATTAATTCTTTCAGATGAAACCAGCAAAAATGTCAATGTAACAAATTAGACCAACATTGATTATTGGCTTTAAAAAAAAAGAGTTAATGGTTGTGGTCTGGGGAAGGGGGTTAGGCAGGTCTTTAAAGTGATGCACACACGCAATACTTTATGTTCATACAGGCTCTGGATTTGTTGTTTTAATTGGAAAAAAGTGTTTAGGAATTCTCTGTGGCTCTTATTCCCTGCCCCTCTGTTCCTGTATTCCCTCCTGCTCAGGAGGACAGTCCAGGCAGCTGGAAGGTAACACCAACACTCTGCAAGCAAAGCTCTGCAGAAGCCATTTCTGGAAAAGGGAAAGGGCCACAGAGCACCATCGTGTTTGGGAAGCACCCAGGGGCCAAGCAGCAGCATTTCATGGAGCAATGAATGCTGCCTGTGGAGCAGCTGAGAGCCTGGGAGGAAAAAGGCTTCACTCAGCTCCCACCCAACCCAGGAGTGATTGAATGTCACCAGAGATTACCAGATGGTCCAACATTCTGGAGTTAAAGGTGCTGCAGAGACACAAGCCTGAGGAACAGAAGATGCCCCATCCCTCTAAGTGTCCAAGGCCAGGTTGGACAGGATTTGGAGCAAGCTGGTGGAGTTGAAGGTGCTGCAGAGACACAAGTCTGAGGAACAGGAGATGCCCCATCCCTCTAAGTGTCCTAGGCCAGGTTGGACAGGATTTGGAGCAAGCTGGGATAGTGGAAGGTGTCCCTGCCCATGGCTGGGGCAGGAACTGGATGAGATTTAAGATCCCTCCAGCCCAAACCAACCTGGCACTCTGTGACCTGCCAGCAATACAGACATATTGAGATTATACAATGCAATTCTGGGCTGAAATTCCTATGCCACCCCCAAACGGGTGAAGAGCATCCCCTTCTCCCCCCCCTTCCCTGGCTCAAAATGTGACTTTTCTCATGCACAAAACACCGGTCAGGAGGGTGTGGCAGCAGAGAGGACCAGCAAAAACAGAGGGTTTGCATTTAGTGCAGAGTGCTGGGGAAGGGACTGAGGGAGGATCCAAAGGGCAATTTCAGCAGCACACAAGGAAGAAGAATCCCAGGCAACGGCAGTGACATCTGAGGACTCTGTAAAACCACGGCATGGTCACTGTGAGGAGCTGGCTGAAATTGCACATATTTTAATCAAAAATCCAGATTGTAGATTAAACTTTGGAAAGAAATCACACAGCAGAATTTAATTAATGAAGGCTTTAAGTGACCTAGATGAAAATACTCCAGCGATAACTCCTTGGCTGGCTTAAGTCAGTTTGCACTGATGATACATATTATATTTCCTGTCCCCTGAAATAATCACCATTAATTCCCTGCCTGGAAAAGTTGCTTTGCCCTCGTAAAGCATGTTTAGAGCAGCTCTGGAAATTGAAGAGTGTGTTTAACAGTCTTGCAGTTGTAGTTTGATTTCAACCTGGGGTTGGCTAAGGCCGTGCGGAAGGGTTGTGACCCCAAAGCAGGTGTGTGCCAAGCCCAGCACCCTGTACAATAAACCACACTGTGAATTCAGAAAACACATCCACATCCCAAAGCCTGCATTTTTACCTGACTTTTCATAAGCTAAAGCATTTACTTCCTTTGTCAGCAATGGGAGGAAACAACAAAAATTCCTCCTCTCCATTCCAGACCCCTCTTAAAAGGAGCATGACTACAGGCGAGTTTAACTGCAGCAGGCATGTCCTAGGGTAACAAGGATGTGATGAAACACCCCCTTTACAACTGGTTTAAAAAGAAAAAAAAAAAAAAAGGGAAAAAAAAGCTACATTCAATGGCAGAAAAAATTGATTTAACCACATAAAATATTACAAGCAGGAATCAGAGGTTAGAAGTAGAGTTGAAATGCAAACCATTACCTCCATTATCCAAAACAGGCTGTTTATTTACAGCTCGAAAGTGTAGAAATGACTTGGCTTAATCGTAATTAAAACCTTTTGGTATCTTTAGAGCAGCAGAAGTGTTGCACGCGAAGGTAGCAGGGCCGTGAGGCGTTGGAGATGCTCAGGCTCACAACAAGGACATCTTGGGCTGCAAGGAGAACAAAACAAAAGCCTGACGAACACGATATTAGGCTGAGAACAATTCCGACTGTGGCAAGACAAGAGGCTCTGTAATTGAATTTGCAAAAGGCCGTACAGCAAAACTAGAGCTAAACTACTTGTAACATCCATTAGCTGAGAGAGGCAGAAAGGATCATCTGCTGGGAGAGGCACTAAAGGCTCCCGAGCTCCCTGCCATTCCCGTCTCCGTTCAGGAATCCCACAGCTCCCACCATGTCCTTGGGACTGTGCTGCCTGACTGTGAATGGGGGGAAGGCTGGGCCCTTTTCCCAGGCTTTTCTGGGCTGTGTTGACTCCCACGAGGATGGCAATGCACATCCAACTTCCTCTGCTGTGGTGGGATTGGGAAGGACATGGAGTGTTGGAGCCATTCCAGAGCAGGACACTGAGGTGCTCCAGGGGCGTGAGCCCCTCTGCTCTGGAAACAGACTGGGCTTCCTCTGCTGTGGTGGGATCGGGAAGGACATGGAGCTGTTGGAGCCATTCCAGAGCAGGACACAGAAGTGCTCCAGGGGCGTGAGCCCCTCTGCTCTGGAAACAGACTGGGAGAGCTGGGGGTATTCACCTGGAGAGGAGAAGGTCCAGGGAGAACTTGGAGCACCTTCCAGTGCCTAAAGAGCCTCAAAGAGAGCTAGAGAGAGACTTTGGATGGACTAGGGACTCCCTAATGGAGGGACAGGACAAGGGGGAATGGCAGCACACGGCCAGAGGGCAGGGTTAGATGGGATATGGGAAGGAATTCCTCCCCGAGAGGGTGGGGAGGCCCTGACACAGGGTGTCCAGAGAAGCTGTGGCTGCTCCATCCCTGGAAGTGTCCAAGGCCGGGTTGGATGGGGCTTGGAGCAACCTGGGCTAGTGGAAAATGTCCCTGCCCATGGCAGGGTCTCTTCAAAGATAAATCATATAATATGATTGATATGACATGACATGATTAGGAGAGGAGAAGAAAGGATAGGATAGGATAGGATAGGATAGGATAGGATAGGATAGGATAGGATAGGATAGGATAGGATAGGATGAAGGTGTCACACAAAAATGTAGAAAACCTTTGTTAAGCTGCCCCTGCAACCCCTCAGCCCAGCCACCAAAGCATCAATGGGAGCAGATCCTGCAAACGCTTCTGAGCACGATCCCATTTCTGAAATAAACTCTTCAGGCAGCCACAGTGCTGAGAGAATGCTGAAGGCAGCCCTCAGTAGGATTAGAAATCCTAAACGGAAGGGTCATTTTACACTTTTGCACTCTGAAAAACGAACACAGGTTTTCAAACACAGCAAACAGAGCTCTAACAGGTTGGAGAAACAGGATCTGCCACACGAGGGGACCCCGCAGCCACAACCCAGATGATTTCTCTGGACCATTGGACACAGAGGACATCCCATCCAACCCCCCCTGCTCCCAGACCACCATGGACCCTGGGGGTGCCCTCCTGCAGTGTGCCTGGGGCCATGGAAATATTTCAGGCAGCCAGTGTCCCCTCCCTGGGATCTCCCATGGTGACAAGCTGTCACCTGCAACCTCACCCTGCACAGCAAAATAGTGCAGAAAGAGGTGGAAATGGCAAGGATGGGTGTGCTGGAGGCAGATTCCAGAGGTGGGTGTTCCCTTTGTACACTGTGGTCCAGCCCCAGACCCAGGCCATAGGGTTTCCTCACCTGCACCAGAGCACATAAGGCAGAATCCACTCAGGAAATCGTGGGAAGGAGACATGGATGTCCCTCTAAACTTCCTGTTTAGAAAGGCAAAGGAAATGGAGGGAGCACAAGGATTTAGCAGCATTCAGAACATTTTGGCTGAGGTGCACCACTCTGAGCTGGAAAAGTGAGTGTCCTACCTGCCCTAGGCATCATTTTCTTCTCTGGTGAGCAACTCCCCCCTAACAAGGCACATGTAAAGGAGGTGGAAGGTGCACAACATGGTTTGCAGTGGTACAATCGACTCCAAGGAGGTCCCCTCCACCTTGTCCTCCAGTACCTGATCCCTCTATCCTGGTCTGGATAGCAAAACATGGATACTCCAGTTGGAAGTGCACATTAAACCATGACTAAAGCTTCAGCTGGGGCTGTATCCAATTCTTTGGCACATCAAGGATGGGAAAGAAGGCATGGATGGCTTGTTCACTAACCCACGCTCTCCCTGCCAGAGAGCTCTGCCAGAAGTTATCAAGAAAGCTGCAAAATGAAAGCATGATATGCTGTAGTAATTATGTGTGCTTGGATATATATATATTTTTTTTTTTTCCACAAATGGTCTGCCTTTTAGTAAATATTCTTTAGCATCTCCATTGTCCCACTGCAGAGCAGTCAGCTGTGAAAATGATCTCCTCATCCTGGTTAACTCTGTCAGTGCCACACATGGACACTCCCTGGCCAGGTGGGCCAGCTGGAAAGAGCTCAGGGGGTTGGAAGGACCAAGGAGACCCTCTGGCTTTGGTGTGGGAGGAAGTATAGTGGCATCTGTGAGCAGTCTGAGTCTTTTAAATGGCGGTAATTCAAGTATCACTTCCTGGAAGAAGGTTTTTCCCACCTGAAGCAAAGAAAAAAGTCACTCAGGACCCCTCCAAAAGCAAGACATTTTGGATGTACTTCTCACATCCGTCGTTGTCCCCTACACCAGTTACACCAGGTCTGTAAGGAGCCTGGAAAACTCCTTCTCCCCGCGTGTTAATTGTCCCCTCTTTGAATAAACACACAAAGCCGTTGACTGGAGGTGTGTAAATATTTACAGGGCGTGCCCAAGGAGGGTCAGAAACCAATACATCACCTGAGGGAAGAATACAAGCTCAGCGACCGTGAAGCCCTGAGCAATTACAGTTAAGTAACTGCAATACCAGCACATATTTAAGTACTTATGCAAGGAAAAGGGGCTGATGACCTCGATTATATTTGCATTGTGTTTCCTGTTGTTAGCACTTCCTTGGCAGAATTACTGCAATACATCTTGGACTCCAATTTCATCTGCCAGCTCCACGAGACTGCAGCCAGCCTTTGGAGAGGTCCAAAAATGCTTAGGAGTCGGGCTGTATTTCTTCTTGTACAGCTCCTCTGTCTCGGCAGCTGCTCATGTCTCCAAACTGCCTTGTCAAGGAGAGCAGCAGGAGAAAATTTGCCCCAAAGCTCCTCTAAATTCAGGAATCTACCTCTGCAAACAGACGATGAATTCTTCACCTGGCTGGACCATGACTTCCCTGTTGAAAGGCTCCACGGAATGACGCATTTCAGAATTTATTGATTTATGTTATTTAAGAAAAAAACAGTTTTATAACTTTTTGTCTCAAGTAAAACCACAGAAATTTCATGGACGTAGCCTGGGAGAGGCAACCTTTGCAGAGAAATATAAATCTATTTGCAGATTATTTCTCACCTAAGACTCCATGTAGGTAGACACCCAAAAAAATTAAATGTGTAAAATTAAGGTGAAAGACCAAGGAGTTGTTAAATGCCATAATCAGGGTGTTTGTTTTCTCAAGCCTGGAGAGAAGGACACAGGATGCAAAAACCCCTAGATGGTGGCATTTAGGGACATGATTAGCAGTGGCCTTGGCAATGCTGGAGGGACTCCATGGCCTTAGGAGGCTTTTCCAACCTAAATGATCCCGTGACCCTGGTGACACTCTATTTCCATGTCATTTTCCCTGCTTCACTCAGCACTTAGGATGCCTGGGTTGGGAACAACAAGGTGTTTTCAGCTGGTGTCTTTGCAGCTCATTCCCCATGCAGAAATTCCACGACCTCAGCCTGGAGGAATCCATTCCTCATGGATTTGAGTTGGCTCCACAGAGCAGGGCGTTCCATGAGCTCCTCTGTGGGATTCTCCATTCCTTGTCACTGAGCTGAGGCTTCACCTGCTTTAATTTGAAAAAAAAAGAAAAGCTAAAAGAACTCAAGTTCTCTGTTTGGCTGTGGCACCCATTGGAGAGGTGTGTCCTGCCAATCCAAAACTTCCCAGAGAAGGGAAGAAACATGGATCTTCCTGTCTCCAACTCTGCTTCACAGGTCACCTCCCAGTGCTCCTCCTTTCCCAGTGTGGGAACAGCCACTGGGAGCACTCTGTCCTGAAATGTGGGTCCATCCTCAGGGGAGATCAATATTCCAATTTTCTCATTTATACAAAACCTTCTTCTCCTGCCAGCCCCACCAGAACAGTGTCTCTCAGGGGGGGCAATATGGAAATCTCCAGATGTTGGGGGACACAAACAGCTGGACTGCTCAGAGCACCACCAGTGTCCAAAACCAGTGTCATTGCACCCCCACCAGTGCCAGGGGGAGATGAGGATAATCCCAGGACAGGCTGCTGTGGAACAACCTCCTGTAAATCCTGGAATGTGACGTTCCTATCTTTTCTGACAGCTTTTTTCCTGGGTAGTGTAACAGGAGAACTTGGCTGCAGCAATGTCTTGGGGCAATGAATGCCTGAGGCTATGGATGAATTGCTCACAAAAGTGTCTTTTTATCAGTTCTCAGTTCTGCTGCCTTTCGAGTTTATTCAGTGTCCCTTTGAATGAGACACTGTTGTAATTGTCTAAAAAATAAATTTGACTGCCTGCTTGACCTCCTTTATAGTGTTTATTGCAGTCATTTAATTTTCTAGTTATTCTTTCCTGGGAAAAAAAAAGACAATATTGTCACTCCAGCCACACTTGGAAGTCTTTGTATCATCTCTAAGCCTTTTTTGTTTCCTTGTTTAATTTTGGATGTGATACAACCAGAACTTCTCTCCAGCTTTTAGGTGGGAGCCCACACTTGGCCATAGAAGTGGCAGCTTGGGCATCAATTATTTGTTTAAGTCTTCTTCAGCTGAACATTCCCAACTTTCCCAGCCTGGCTCCAGGGCAGAGGGTCTCCAGCTCTTGGAGCACCTCCATGGTCTGCTCTGGATTCCCTCCAGCAGGTTGATGCCCTTCCCATGCTGAGGATCGCAGGGCTGGATGCAGCTGTGCCCATCCTGCCATACAAACATCCCTGTGTCCCTGTGCTGGGCACTGCCACGTTCCCTCAGCTGCTGCCACAAGGACACACCATCGCTGATACCCCACCAGCTGTCCCAAGTCCAGTGTTCCCAGTGTTCCCAGTGTTCCCAATGTTCCCAGTGTCCCAGTATCCCCATGTTCCCAGTGTTCCCCTCACTGTGGTTTCCCGAGTCACTCACAGGCTGTTCCAGACCTGGCTCCATTCCACCCTTCTTCGATTTTCCACCCAGACACAATATTTCTCCCTGGCCTTGGAAGGGCTGGTAATGAATGGTATGAAATAGCAGTGAATATCCACACTTCTGCAGGGGGGAAATGGGATGGGATGCAGTCCAGGACCTGCCAGAGTGCTTCCCCAATTATTGGAAGGGGTCGCTGTTCAATGACAGGCACAAAGCCCGTCCTCTACGCTGGATGCATTTTCCCTGCAGCGCCGGGAGCCTTTGCCAGCCTGAGAAATGAGAGGCTGGGGCTCAAAAGAAATAATCTTTTAAAACATAAACGGCCAAGCTGATTTACTTCCAAATACGTAACACCAACAAAAAAAAAAATTGCTGTTGGGCAGGGCCCTCGTTTGCCAAGTTTCAACAGAGCAAAATTTTACAGCGAAGTTATAAACACTTTAAATTCCATTGTTGGTTTATAATGGAAAACCTGGCAGGCTCATAGCTGAGAGTGCTCTTCCAAAGAATGCTTACCATGATGCTTACTCCACATATGGGATAAGATCAGTAGCCACATGATAAATTTTGAGTTCACGTGATAAAGCACACAAAACCACCCTGATCCACTTGCTCTGTGATTTTCCCAGATCTAGAACAATTCCAGAGTTTTCTCCAGGAGTTCACTCTCCTCAGACAGTCACCTCACTTCAGTCTGCCAAAACCAGTTTTGTTGATTCCCAAGGCTGTGAAATGCCTCTCCCAACTGAGCCACACATAGAGGAGTAACAAGAGCTCAGAGCCTTTAAAGTATCTCTGATAAATAACAACGAGTCATCATTTGTTGTTCCTTTTTGTCATTGGAAAAGGAACAGTGAATGAAGCAAAGAGTCAGAATGGTCTGGATTGGAAGGCACTGTAAAAATCCGACCAGATTAGAACCCCTGCCATATGCAGGAACACCTTCCACTATCCCAGGTCACTCCAAGCCCTGTCCAGCCTGGCCAAAGCAACAAAAAAGAATGCTTTGATTATGGACAATACCCTAAGGAAGGGAAATTTAATGTAGTGTTGATGAATGGGTGCATGAAATCCTGATATTAATGATAATAGAGGGACATTTCCATGTATTTTACCATGGCTTCTACAGACTGAACCAGTGGAAAACACAGATTTGGGTGTCTGTGTTAAACAACCATTCTAAAAAGCATCACTGTTTTCTGAAAAATTCTCCTCTGGGGACTTCACCTGGGGACTCCAGAATAAAGGCAAGCCCAGTCTCTTCAACAAACCTTGGCCAGGCCAAGCAGATCCCGTGGGCTGTGGGGTGCAGAAAAAGAAATCTGGAGATGTCTGCATGGAGCAGCTGCAGCTCTCCCTCAAACTGCTCCTCTGCTGTGGTTCACATGTCCTTCCTCCAGGCTTTGCAGTGGGGTTTGGAACAGGGTTTGTGCTCCAGCAGGTCCAGCAGGTCGTGGATCCCATCCCACATCCCCCCTGCAGACGCCTGGTTGTCCATTGCTCTTCCATTCATTACCAACCAAAAGAAGGAAGAACTATTGCCTGGGTGGAAATAACAAATCCTTTGTAACAGGGAGCCAGGATGGAGACCCCAGTTCCATCCCAGAGCGAGGCAGGGCTCCAAACGTGACCCCCAAGCACCATGAAGTGAGGAGGAAGAGCCACCAGCCCATTTCTTCCTCCCAGGGGCTGAGCCTGGCCAGGCTGCACTGTGCTTATATTCCAGAGATGTTCCCGGGGTGCAGCCTCCAATGGCATCATTCTGGAAGTTCTTTGGAAGCCAAGGAGGCTGTTGCAAGCCTCGTGCTTCGTTTGCATTCATTTCCTTCCCAAACTCTCATTACCCGAAAGAGAGAGAGAGAGTGAGTGCATTCAAGTGGAAATGGTTGGAGTGCACTTAGAGGAATTTAGCCAAAAGGAAAAGGATAGATGATGGTAGCTTTTTAAATTTTTTTTAATTCTCTCCAAAAAAAAATTAAAAAAGAAAAGAAAAAAAAAAGAAAAAAATCCTCCAGAACTTAAAACTGTTTTAATCAGCTGAAAAACATACGTGGGCTTTACAGCTCTGAGACAGCTTGCACAGGCTCTGATAAATGCCTATCGCTCATTTGCATACGCTAACAGCTACACTTTAATCAGCCTCCTAATCCCTGATGATATTAATGAATTTTTTTTATGCACTCTCTCTCTCCTCCATCCCCCCCCCTGCGTATTTTTTTTTTTTTTTTTTTTTTCTTTTTTTTTTATTTAAAAAACGGGTCCGACAGAGACCTCGGGGGCTTGTGGTTTCCTTTCCTTTTTTTTCCCCCCCCCCCCCCCCCCCCCCCTCGTTTTTTTTTTTTTTTTTTTTAGTATCATGTTTGCTAATTCAAAACCGATCAGCGGCTTCTGTGTGCCTTTTTTTATGCAGGAAATAATGGGTGAGCTTGGTACTCCTGTTATCCTGCTCTCACAAATAATTAAGACTACAAAGGGTACAAATCAGTCTGAATGCACGGCACAAAGGCTCAAGCTATGCAAAGGTCTTTTTCTCTCTCTCTCTCTTTCTCTCTTTTCATTTATTCTCTTCTTCTGACAAGAGGTGGCTTAGAAAGATACTTAGCAAAGCAATGAACTGGTCACTCCCAAAAAGCAAGAATTTCCCAGCCATTTTAAATGCTCAGGATACACATAGGGACTTTTTTATTATTATTATTTGTTTGCTCCATTATTTGGTGCACCCTGATTTTGGGGGAGGAGGCTGCCTGCTGGAGAAATCTTCATCAAACTGGCTTACCTTTGTTTTGGTGGCTCTGCTTTTCTTCTTGGGAGAGGTTGGCATGGGAAGATGACACAGATTATAAGGGAAGGAGACCTGGAAAAGTCTTCCTTGCATATGTGGTCATTGGGAAGGGAAGCAACAGACAAATAAATCCATGTGGTGGGAAGAGCTGCCCAAAAGTGGGAGAATTTATCCAGCTCCAGAGGCTCCAGGCACATGCTGGTGTCAGCCCAGGCTCCAGACTACTCTGAGATCTCAGGTGAGCTCCCAGCCCTTCAAGCAAACTCCTCCTGCCCTCTCCAAGGTCAAACCATAAGTCCTGCAGACCCTCCCTTCTCCTGTCCCTCCTCAGGAGCAGCCATGGAATTTCAAGGTGGAGGTTGGGCAGGAGCCACTGTGTCACCTCTACAGCTCCAGTGTGTGTGACCTCCCAGAGATCCTCCCTTTGGAACACATTCTCAACTCAAAGTTAAATCAGGTACAAAACCAGTCTTTCTGAATCCCTGTGCCTTTTTCTGGGAGCCTGAAACACATGGCTCCACAGACCAACAAAAATGCAGCAGACTGGGATGGATTTGAGCAGAAATGGACTGATGGACACACAGAGACCAGCACGGTGGAGCAACCAAGGCAGAATGACAAAAATCCAACTCTGTAACAGTGGGTCTCAATGCATTTGGTGACAAAGAGAGATCCAAGTCATGCCATCAGCCATAACATTGACAGCTACACCTGTAGTTCCAGAGGAATTATGCACCATAACACAGGATCACAGTTTGGAAAAGCCCTCCAAGACCATCAAGTCCAACCTGTGACCCATCCCCTTGTCACCCAGCCTAGAGCACTGAGTGCCACCTCCAGGCATTCCTTGGACACCTCCAGGGATGGGGACTCCACCCCCCCCCTGGGAAGCACACCTCTCAATGCCTGGCCACCCTTTCCAGGAAGAAATTCTTCCTCATGTCCAACCTGAAGATCCCCTGGCACAACCTGAGGCCATTTCCTCTCCTCCTGTCCCTTGTTCCCTGGGAGCAGAGCCTGACCCCCACCTTGCTGCACCCTCCTGTCAGGGACTTGTGGAGAGTGTGAGAAGGTCCCCCCTGAGCCTCCTTTAATCCAAATCAACCCCACGAAGTCACACAAACACCAAAAGGCAAAAGAGCTGAACCTGAGTGGGTGACAAAACAGGACACACCGAGTGCATACAGAAACCAATCAACGAATCCGACAGAAAATAGTCACTTTCATTAAAACAAGAAAAATAAGGATTTAAACAAATAAAAAAAACCACAACGAAACATCTGAAGGAAGCCTGCAGGCATGTCTGATGTGTGCAAGTCTAGACTTCCAAACTCCAGAGGATTTTTGTATTAGGAAGCTGGGTAAGGCTGATGGAAAAGATTCCTGCTTCTGCTCAGAAATTATTTTAGGAGATGCAAGCAAACATCTCTGTAGGGTAATCTCAGCACTAACATATCGTGCCCAGATCTCAGAGGATTACCATGAGACTGAAGCAGCAGCATATCCTAAACCGTATGTTTAGGATAACCACAAGCACTGAGAACACAGAAATGTTTATGTTCTTTAGCAGAGTTTTGCAGTTAGCCAGGCGAGGGCAGGTGGAATTATGTAACCTCTGGCCAGGAAGTTTTTTGGGAATGCATTGGAGCACAGGCACTGTTTTTCCTGCTAATAATATTGCAATGACAGTGGGATACTCCCTGAGCAAGGCTATTTGTGCAAGATGTACTGCAACCCTTTCAATGAAGAAATTCCTCCTGATGTCCAACCTGAACCTGCCCTGGCACAGCCTGAGGCTGTTTCCCCTTGTCCTGTCCCTGTTCCCTGGGAGCAGAGCCCCACACCCCCAGCTGTCCCCTCCTGTCAGGAGTTGTGCAGAGCCAGAAGGTTCCCCCTGAGCCTCCTTTTCCCCAGGCTGAGCCCCTTTCCCAGCTCCCTCAGCCCCTCCTGGTGTTCCAGCACCGTTCCCTTCCCTGGACACTCTCCAGCCCCTCCATGTCCTTCCTGAATTGCTGGACCCGGAGCTGTCCCCAGGGCTGGAGGTGCCTCCCAGGTGCCAGCACAGAGGGGCAGTCACTGCCTGGGCTGCTGGACCCACCATGGCAGGGCCAGCCCAGGGCCATTGGCCTCTTGCCCACCAGGGAACACCTGGGCTCGTGTCCAGCTGCTGTCACCAGCACCTCCAGGTCCCTTCCCTTGGCTGCTTGGGTCTCACAGACAGAGCAGAACAACTCCAAGATAACTACAAATAAAATAAGATTTGGTAAAGCAGAGCTCTCACAGCAGCATCAACACTGGAACATTCTGAGGTGACCTGGGAGTATAAGACCCAAAGTGGTACAAGATATCTTTGGCTCTGGCGCTCTGGCAGAATGACAATCTGAGCCATGGGGTAAAACCCACCAAAAGCTCAGCTTGCACTTGGCATCTTGGCAATTGTTTTAGGTCACGAGTATTTTCATGAATATGTTTATGGGAAGAATTCAATCAAGGCTGAAAGAGACCATAAAGCACCAGGAGCCATAGAGAAAAATCCATTGTACAATGAGCCACCTGGACTTCGGAAAAAAAATGTAATGAAATTGCAAAAGTACTCATTAAATGTGAAATACAGGCCCAGTAAGGAGCTTAGCAGATATGCTTTCAAGAACACCTATAAATAATGAAAGCAATGAACTGCAGGAAGAGGAGTTTGAAGTAAATATGAGTCAAGTACTACCCATGTCTGAAATGAAATTTGACAAGCTCAAACAAGTAACACAAAATGACCCAAGTTGACAACAGTTTGGGGAAAGTAATTCTACAAGGATGACCAAAGAAAATATCAAGCCAGTGCTGAGCATAAAAACTTATTGGGATTAGAGCTCTGAAATTGCTGCCATTGATGGGGTTGTGCACAAAGAACACCCTGTCATAACACAATGTCTGCACAAGGGCACAAACACTGAGTCAGTTTCAGGGACAGGAACCCATGGGGTCCTGAGGAAAGGACAGAGTTCTGATGGTCCCATGTCTGAACGCCACCAGCAAAAGGGAATCTGGTATCTTCAAAGCCCACACAAGCCAGGGGGATGTAAAAGACTCTGATATGACCTAAGGGTGGGATGAAGGTGGATCCACTTTTGGTCTATGCCTCCATGAATGTAAACACGAAGTCTCAGCTGAGCTACTCAAGCCCACCTTCACCCGGTGTGTAACCAACCAAGAAAGTCATTGCAGAGCTCCACTTTCTGCTTTTGGGGGTTGCAGATGAGTCAAAGGGAAGCACAAACCCATGTTCTAGTGCCAAGGTGCTCATTGACACCAGTGGGATCAAGGCAGTGGCCTCAAGTCCCCAAAATACATGAAAGATCTCCTCATTGTGGGTGGAGGCTTTCAGCACAGCTGTAGAATCATGGAATCCTTAGGGCTGGAAAGACCTCCAGGATTATAAAGTCCAACCTTTTAACCAGTACCGCAATGCCCACAAGATGGAAAATCAGTGGGGAAGAAGAAAAGAGGAATTGTGCCCAAATAAGAGCAAAGGGCTGAAAGGAAACGAAACACTAATTTCTGCCACATGGGAAGCAGACCTTAAATGCACCACTTTCTTGACTCCATATTATGGATTTATTTCTAGAAATTACGAAGGACATAGAGCCCATTTCATGGCTGATCCACAGAAAAAGGAATCCTGAAGGCAACAAGGACCTCTTGCAGGTGTCTCCTTCATTTGAAAACCTGGCTCCATCAGAGCTCCTGCAGTTGTTTCCACTGCTGACAGATTTACTCCGGTGTCAAAATTAATTGGAGCCAAGAAGAATTATTCACCCAACAAACTGAATCTATGAAGAGGGTCAAGACTCTTTCATGTTCCATCATCCACTAAAAAAAAATAATAATCATGATCCCATCAGTACCCCCTGGGAAATAGCAGCTGATAATGGCACATCACAAAGCAGGATGTTGCTCTCCTAAGCTGCCGTTATCTGTTCCTACAAGGACAGGCCACGAAGGCCAGCAACCTCCCCACATCCAAATCAGCTTTGCAAACCCATTTTAAAATTTTTTCGATTGTTGATGCACTTTGTCATCTCCATGCACTCACAAAAAGATCAATTTGCTCATTCAGAGGGGAAGAGAATGGTGAGCATGAGCTGACAATGTGTGCTCAGCTCTGGGCACGCTGCTTTTACAAAGATAGAGACAAACTGGAGGCAGTTCAGAGAAGAGTGACAAAAATGATTTGTTCCTTGAGGACTGATCCATGAAGAGCAAAATACACACAATTTGGTTTAGTGATGACTGCAGGAGGCTGAAAACGTGCATTCTAAGTGCTTGAAAAATGGGCTTGCAAAAGAAGGAGGAACAAAGTTTTTGTTTGGATGCAGCTCAAGCAGAGAGAAGTAAGGCTTCTTTTCAGGGAAAGTGTCCTGGAATCATCTGGAAAAACCTCATAAGAGAAGGAAAAGATTTGTGCCTTGAGTAATTTTAACCCTTAAAGAACTGGAAAACATATCAATGAAGACAATATTGACCTTGATAGGAGGATGAGCCATTTCCAATTTTCTTGCTTCATTCCCGTGATCCAACCACCAGGAAAGAATCCATATGTGAAATGCTGAAAGGTGGGAGCAAGGCACAATCATTGGCAGGTGATTAGCAGCAGGCAGAAGGTCAGGCTGAGTGATGCCATGGTCCTTGTCACCCACAAAAAACCCTCCCAGCTCCAGG
>NW_024358167.1:1392759-1420958 GCF_014805655.1 Passer montanus
CTTGGATGACCCATTCTGCATTCCCCTCCCAACCTCTGCTCAGAAATCCCTTGTTCCACACAATCAATGTGTTTGCCTCCCTATCCTGTGAGAAATGCTTTGGCTGTAGGAAATCCATGCTGCATTCTCATTATTCCAGGGCCAAACCACATACCAGGGTGCCAGCCTACCCTGGGAAGGAGGAGTCCTCCTTCCTTCCTGAAGCCCTGGGCTGCACAAACTCCAGACAAACTTCAGGGCAAACCTCTTCTCAGCACATGTGCAGAGGCATCTGACTTGGCCAAAACCAGGGAGTTTGAAGGAGTTAAAAGTGGGAACTCCAGACAAACTTCAGGGCAAACCTTCTCTTCTCAGCACATCTGCAGAGGCATCTGACTTGGCCAAAACCAGGGAGTTTGAAGGAGTTAAAAGTGGCAGATTCGTTCCAAAGCCAAATTTCAAGCTCCTGTGAAAATAAAAATAAAGCATGAAAACAACAGAATTTCTCAACAATGTGGGTGTTGGATTTTTTTCCCTTAAATAACTGTAAAACAATGCCTTTTCCCTGTATCACACTCTTGGATCTGATTAAACTCTATTTCCCTCCTGTTTCCTCACACACACACACACACACACATATTCTTATACACAAAGCCCAGCCTGAGCCAACGGCCTGCAACTGAAAATTTCAGCCTGAACTGTTCCATGTTGGCAAGGATTTAGCATTGGAAAAGAGAATCTTTTAATGGGAAATGTTTGGCAACCTGAATTGCAGGCAGCACTGCCAGCTCCACCAATAATTATAGCTTAGTTTAGCAATCATCTGTGTGCTAAAGAATATATTTAACAACAAGAGCATTTGCCAGTGATACTCAACTTCCAACTGACTAGGAGACAGCCATGGGATGCAGAAATGACCTTGCACTGTCTGTTTGCCTCCAGACCTCTGCCTGAGCCAGAGGGAGTTGTTCCATTGGGTATTTTGGACAAGTCTCAAGGATGCTTTGGCTCCCTTCCATCTCTAACCTGCCCCAGGCAGAGGGAAACATCTTTATATCTAAGGTGATGCCTTGTCCCCCATGGACAACCAGCAAGAAAATCTCCTGAATCTTCATGAAGTCTGGAATGGATTCAGACAAGGTAAACAACAGTCTCTCTCTGCTCCACAGCTTTCCAGAGGAGCCGGGCATCTTAAAAAAAATTCTGTCTGTGCACAAATTTCAACAGCTCCATCCAAACTCTGCTGGTTTCTGCACATGACAACCATTCTCCCACTGGAAGGCTCTGGCTGAGAGCTGAACCTCTCCCTGTCTGGCTCTTTACCACTTTTCCAGCTGCCAGGTGTCTCTGGATTCATGGAGCACCAGCTACTGGAAGCCAACTCTGGTAATTCTGATGGCCCTGGTCTGAGTGGGTCTCCACCAGCCACTTCAGCAACCTCAGCCTGAAAAACCACAGTGCACAGAGCCATGAAGGCAGGTGGGAGTTCTCACCATCTGGAGGAACTTGGATGAGGCAGTAGTAGATTAGATAGTGGGGAGAAATCCTTCCCTGTGAGGAAGATGAAGCCCTGGCACAGGGTGCCCAGAGAAGCTGTGGCTGCCCCTGGATCCCTGGAAGTGTCCAAGGCCAGGTTGGACAGGGCTTGGAACCACCTAGGATAGTGGAAGATGTCCCTGTCTGTGGCAGGGGGCAGCACTGGATGGGCTTTAATGTCCTTTCCAACCCTTTCTGGGATTCTATGAACCTCAAAGAAGAAAATGCCAAACAGCGAATATCTCCAAAGAATGAAATTCTCCCAGACCTCTGTTCCTGTCCCAGCACCTTCCATTTGTTCTGGGCTCCAACCCCACAACCATTTTATTGGTCTCCATTGCTCTTGCTCCAGTTTGGCAACACCTTTTGAACTGGGGTCCCCAAACTGGGGTCCCCAAACTGCCCACCGTATTCCAGATGTGTCCTTATACTGTTGAAGAAATGTCCCTTCTCTTGACCTGCTGGCCATGGCAAGGTCCTGGGACCCACAGCTTTTGTGCCTTAAAAATTAAACTATGGCCAAGGGCCAGACCTGTATGTGAGGCCATCAGCCTCCAGGCAAGCCTAGGAAACAACTCTATCCTGCTCAAGTTTCAAATGTTACCACTACACCAGTACTAAAAAACAACCAATCAAACAAATGTAAACAAAGGGAAAGTCTTTGATAACTGTAAAACTATTCACAGCTAACTCACATTCAGAACATAGTGAGTAGGGAATACTGTGCTTTGAAAATGTTTATTTTTTGAGATTAAAAAATAACTCCTCTATGCCTTCCCTGGTTAGAAACCAGCCAGACAATAAAAAAGTTTTTCCATGGTTAAAAATTCCTTATTCAACACTGAGCTTTTCCTTTCAAAAGTTTCCTATTCTCACTTGAATTTGGCTTTTCCCTTGAGGCACAAGGATTCATATTCTTTCCAAAGGGAAAGAATGCTGGGATTTAATCCTGTCCCTTGTCATTTGAGTGGCTCTTACGATTTGGACTAACACACAGCACCCTGCCCTCCCAGCTCCAGGATGGCCCTGGCACAAGGGAACACATTATGAGATGTCTGAAATCAAGTTATTATCTCTTCCATGAATTGAAACCTTCTCAGAGACAATGTTTTACCGATAAACCTTATTTTTAGGTTTCAGCTAATATTCTAATACTATTTTAAACCCAAACATTCTTAATTCTCCCCTTTCTTGTACATATTAGCAACTCCTTTGTCCTTAATTCCACTTTAATAACATCCTTGTTTTAGAATTTCCATGGGGTTTAAATATTGTCTTTAGCGTTTTAAGCCAATCTCCAACACTTGCCAAAGTTTTACAGTCCCTGGCAAACCTCCTGGGAATCTTGTAGAGTCAGAAGCCAGGGTGTGATTGTGTTTCCTTCACCCTCCCTATCCATCCCAGCTGGACATGGGTGTTCATTGTTCAGCCCAGGGAAGTTGGTGTCACCAGTTACAGAGGGTTTTTGGCCAATGATTTGGGCACAAATTGGCCAAGCCAAACTGCCACAACCTGTGCTGGGCATTTGGAGCTGGGTGCCTCTGGAGTTGCCCAGCTCAGAAGGTGGCAAAGGCAGCTCAGCAGGGAGGGACAAGCAGAGATTCTCTGCCCATGTGCAGGGGACTCAGGGGTGGAATCCTCTTTGAGCAGCACAGGACCAGGATGTGGGAGGGCAAAGGAGGTGTCCAAACCATAGAACTCTTTGGGTTGGAAAAGACCTCCGGGATCAGAGTCCAACCATTCCCCCAGCACTGCCAAGGCCCCACTGGCCCATGTCCCCAAGTGTCACATCCACACAGCTTTTCAGTCCCTCCAGGGATGGGGAGCCAGATGGCCCTGGACAATGTTCCCAGGGAGGTGTCATGGGATGCCCAGGAGAGCTCAGCATATGGACACAGCATTTTCGTTCCTGGAAAGGGTGAGAGCATTCTTCCCTGCCTGTGGACCTGCAGGAGACACCTCTGCAAGGACCCGGAGGTGCCCTTTGATGTTCAGGTGAAGCCACTGTCACTGCAACTCAATTTCTTCATCTGTAATTAAGTCTCAAAAATTTTCCAACCCCTCTCCCACCTTCTTGGTACCTGGTGATATATAACAGGTGCCAGAGCAGGACAAGACTCTCTGGAGCCTCCTGAGCCTGCAATGCAGGCTCCTTGTCACCCTGGTCCCATTTTGCATGATGCTGTGATATGTAAATCAAACAAAAGCAGCCCTGCTTTTCAGGAGCACTTTAAATTTAGTATCTCAGGAGCATTGCATTTAGGCTTAATGAAAGTTATGATATGTTGATTAAATACTAGCTGAGGGCTGAAAGAGCACTTCCTGAGCTTTAGAGGGCTGCAGGCAATAAATTGAGTTGCCACCTAATTATTCTGGCTGACTGGGATCTCCACAATGGATCACAAGGCATATTTGTCACAACACTGGGGAAGGAGGGCACTGGCCCTTTTAAACTTTAAATTTTTAGGACCTGGGCTCAATCCTACTTCTGCACAGGCCATAAAGCACAGAGACCTGCCTGCTCTGCCACGTTCCCAACATATGCACTGCAGAGCCACCACATCTTGCACAAGTTCCCTGGGAGATTTATTCAGCCCATGAATTTCCCACCCTGAACCAAAAACAGGACAAATTTTGTCCGTAACAGAACAAATTTGAGCCCTGTGTATGATGGAGACCAGCGAGGTGTGTGTATCATCCACCAGCCTTCTGAGAGGAGACTATAAACCTTCTCCACTGCAGAGAACAGGTGAAGCAAACCTCCCCCAAAGCCCTAGCTCAGGGCTGGGCAAGGATGAGCATCCTCACACACTGACATGACATCCTTAACACAGCCAGGAGCTCTCCTGGGAACAGGGAAGTTCTGTAAAAGGAAAAGTCCATAATCAATCTGGATTATCAAAACAGCTTTCTGTGATCACTCACAATCCAAATCCATCTGCCTCAGACCCTGAGGAGGACACTTCTTTGTGGGAAGGGCCATGTTCAGCAGGAATGGGAAAACATCTTGGAATAAAATTTTAGAACACTAAAAACAGGTCCCAGGCGCAACTCAGACTCACTGTTGCCCTTGGTAAGCCATTTATTCTTCTGAGTCCAAACTTTCAACAACAAACCTGCTTCTATTCCTTAATATATTCACAGGATGTCATTCCTTAGCATATTCACTGTCAGAGTTGGAGCTTTTCTGCATGTGCAGCTCCTAGGACAACACAGACCCAACCTGTTATCCCTGTCATCAGGAAAACAATTTATCCTGGCCATGCAAGATAGAAAGAGCTCTTTAAACAGGGATACAAAGAGTTGATTCATCCTGAATGAACCAATCCTTTCTTTATTTGGATACAGCTCGTAATCCACCCGTTCCATGTCAGAAATCTGCTGCACACTGGTGAGTGCCAACACCAGCTCTCAAAGTACTCAAAGACAGTTTTTGCCTCTCCATGGGGAATGTGCCTCCAGGCACATGGATCCAGCCTCTTTTCCACACAGTGCAACCCATTAATGCCCAGCAAGGGAGGAGTCAGCATCCTGCTTGGGAAGCTTTTGGGATCAGCCCATGCCCAATGAACCAACAGTAACGATGGGGCTTCTTCCCATCTTGCTTATTCAGGGCTGGGAGCAGTGAGAGGGGAGAATGGCATTGGTTTGGTTTTTTAACACCCTGTAACAACTTCCACATTCCATGTGTCATTTCCAGATCAGGTAAGTGGGAGTCTTTATCCATCGGCTGCCAAATCATTCAATCCCCGAAATGCTGAATTAAAACAATGCCACAAAATGCCATCCTGGAATCATTTTCCTGGATTTTCAAGTGCACTCTAGCAAGGGTGAAAAGTGTAAGGTGATCCAGAGCTGGGTGTCAAGCTCTGCCACAATAGAATTCAAAATAATTGTGCTGTTGTTTGACAGGCAGTAAAATTCTGCCACAAAATGCCATCCTGGAATCATACATAACATTTTCCTGGATTTTCAAGTGCACTCTACCAAGGGTGAAAAGTGTAAGGTGATCCAGAGCTGGGTGTCAAGCTCTGCCACAATAGAATTCAAAATAATTGTGCTGTTGTTTGACAGGCAGTAAAATTCATGGTGGTCTATTAAATCAATGGCAATGTAATGTGGAACACTGCAGATTAAAAAGAAAAAAAAAGGCAGAGTTCACAAAGGGAAGCCATTGCAAAGAATCCCTTTGGAGCTTCTAATAGGGTTGATTTGTGGCAGGAAAGGCTGATACATGCAAGACAGAATAGAAGGAAGGGAAAACAAGACTGGGAGAGAGAAGTAGAAAGAGAAAAAGCAAAATAAATGTAAAAGAGGAGATGAGTGAGGGGAAGAGGGGAGTGAAATGATTGTAAAGAAAGTACTAACAAGTTGTTATCATATATAGATGCCTTATTCTTGGCACCTTTCACACCTTGTGCCTGTTTTGTCATGGCCAAGGGTTCCTTCTGCCAGCACCTGAGTACAACCTGCTCCAGCTGCCAGGAAGAGACAAAAGGATTAAGGTCAGAAAGTGAAATCTGCTTCTATTATCTTCAGCAGAATTCATCCCAAAGGCAGGAAAACCCCTCCAGTTTTAGAAAAGGAACTTAAAACTTGTCTTAAAGCCAGGCTGAGGCACAGTGAGTGTAAAAGTGTTGGAAGAGTATGACATTCCATGGCTGGGTGTATCTTCTCCTGGCTAGAGACAAGTTTCCAATCCCAATAAACACCCCAGGGTGTTCACACTCTCAGGGCATTACAACCCCCTTGTGTTATTCCTGTTTTATAATGCAGCAGGGACACCTTGTGCCCAGGCATTCTGGTGGATCTAGGATATCCTTTTTCATTAGATCACAGTGGCTTCATGAGATTTTCCTTCCTGGTTCCAGGGAAGCAGCTGTGCCAAAGGCATTTGTGAAGAGGGGTGTGGGTTTGTGCCTGAATGCATTACCTGAAGTAAGGGGGAGCCAAGCCTGGAGAAGGCTGTGCTGGCCATGGGGACCACAGAGTTTCACCTCCCAAGTGTAGCAGTAGAAGGATTTCCACTTCCTTCAGAGAGCTGGAGCCTGTTCCATGGCAGTGGCTGAACAGGAGGGAACCTTTCAGAGAGCCCTTTTGTCATGAATAAAGAGGCAAACAGTCCTGAGGGACTCAGGAGAGGCTGCTCCAGCATTAATTGCTCTCACTGTCAGCATCTTATTTTCCTTGGGAATTTATCATACTTCAGCCCCACCAAGTGCTCCCGTTAGGAGCTCTCTGTTCTAGGAGTTCAGTGGGAAGTGCTGGGTCTATCAGAGCAAAGCTACCTCAAGCACCTGGTGCAGGTGTTAACATTGAGATTCCACAGTTAAATTACTCTCTAGAGCTTACTTTTGGTCTCCTGATTCCATTTAATTTGCAGGTGTTTGCTGAACCCACAGCTTTTGATGCACTTATGCCCCCTCACAGTGTGTGTAGGCCATGTCTGAGTCCTGCCGTCCAACAAGGACCATCCCAGCTCCATTAGTGGAGAGAATAACCCTTATTTGCTCTAAATCGCTCTGCCAGGTGTCACAAAACCCTCCATGTCTGGGAACAGCAAAAGGAAGGACACAAAAAATCCCTTCAAATTCAAAAATCCCTTCAAATTCACTGCTTCCTTTCAGAAAGATATATCTAAATTATAACCTTATGGAGTCCATCATTGCTTCCTAGTCTTTCTTGCTATTTGATCTTGCATTTGATGACATTGAAAAGTACATTGTTTGATTTGGGTCATTTTTGATCAATCAATACATTTTACCAATTCATACAGCCGAGATGAATTCTATAAAACCATTTTTTTCTCTCCAACCAGAAAGGCCCACAGCAGTAACCCAGGAAGTCCCAGCCTTCCCATTCAAATATTTTCTCTTTTTCTAAATTACAAGATGATTTCACCAAATAGTTTTTAGGGGAGACCTTTTTTCCTCATAGCATTGTTTCCTTTTTGTTAAAAATTTCGAGCAGGAATACGAAAAGTCTTTGAGATATAATTTGGATTAGTCTCACTGGTCTCTACCAGCCCATATGTTGCCAAATAAAACTGTAAATGAATTGCATCTTTACTGATAGCAATAATCTTTTTCTTGTCAGGTAAAACTTAGATCCTTTTAGCCTTCACTTAAGCTCTGCTGAAACCTGGAACACTTGGTTTAGTGAAGTTTTCAACAGTTCAATTCTGCCTCAGAACAAGCTCCATCCTTGTTGAAGTAAATCCTTAACAAAAAAAAAACAACTTCTCAACGTTTTCCCTAATATATTAAAAATAATTGGTATTTCATTTTGACTTTAACCCCTGAAATTCTACTCTCTCTTTCCTTGTGATTTAACTGAACAGCACTAACACAGTCACTGATCTTCCCTCTCCATTCACCAAGTAGCTCTAGAACATCCCACTCCATCATTCCTGCTTAGAACATCCCACATCATCGTCCCCACTTATCCAAGACTCTTCATCTCAAGGGTGTTTTAGTCTCAGAATTCATCCACTTGACACAAACTGTGCCAGCTCTCACATTTCCCTTGGTCAGAGAGAATCCAGAATGTGACATCATGAAAGAGCTGTTTTCCCAAAGCAATAAACCTCACCATGTGCCAATTACAGCATCATTTAGGAATTAGTGAATTCCACCATGGTTTCTGATGGGGCACAGCAATGCTGGGAACACTGAGAGAGATGAGGGAGAAAAGATGGAGAGAAACATCCCACTCCTGACACAGCAGAGCCAAGATCAACCAAGGCTTTGGATCATGTCCCCAGCATAAAATTTGAGCAATAATTATAAATACTACTCAGTTTTAATAATCACAGCAAAATACAAATCCCTCCTTTCCCACCACAGAATCACTGAGGTTGGAAAAGACTTCCAAGACCACAGAGTCCAACCTGTGACTGATCCCCACCTTGTCAGCAGCCCAGAGCACTGAGTGCCACATCCAGTCATTCCTTGGACACTTCCAGCCCTGGAGGCTCCACCACTCCCTGGGCAGCTCCTTCCAGTACCGGACAAGTTTTTCCATGCAGAAATTCCTGATGTGGGGCCCTAACCCAGGACACTGGGACAACCAAGGTTTGTCCTTTTTCTGGGACAGTTAAGGCAACAAAGATGAAGGAGATTTCTACAGCCTCTCTCAAAGAGTTAAAACCCTGGGCTGAAAGAGAAAGGCACCAGCTGGAGCTGCATAATGGGGTGAGCAAACCCTTCTTTGAACAGGCTGAGTGTGCTCTCATCTCCAGTCTTGAACTAAAACCAGGTGAAAGGCTGGGAGAGTTGGGATTGTTCTGCCTGGAGGAGAGAAGCTTCAGGGTGACCAAATTGTGGCCTTCCAGTGCCTGAAGGAGCCAGCAAGAAACATGGAGAGAGAATATTTCCAAGGGCCTGGAGTGGCAGGACAAGGGGGAATGGCTTCCCACTGCTAGAGGGATGGGTTAGATGGGATATTGGGAAGGAAATTCTTCCCTCTGAGGAAGATGAAGCCCTGGCACAGGTTGCCCAGAGAAGATGTGGCTGCCCCTGGATCCCTGGAAGTGTCAAAGGCAAGGCTAGACAGGGCTTGGAGCAACCTTGGGATAGTGGAAGGTGTCCCTGCCCTTGGCAGGGGGTGGAATGGGATGGGCTTAAGAGTCCTTCCAACTCAAACCAGTAACTCTATGACTCATTATACTTTCAGCACAGGACTTCCAAAGAAAGACAGTTTAATTTTAATTGTTACACCCCCATGATTTCGAAGAAAATTTGGTTTGCAACACGTTCTTTTAGACTTCTGCTGAAAGCAACCACCATGCTTCAAATCTCTATGGCCCTTTTACCAAATTCCCTGCAGATGAACTTTAAATCCTTACAAAATTATAATTAACTTACCTGTGGGGACATGTCCAAAGAGCTCTCAACACAGAAGATGCTTTGTCCTCCCACAAACCTCCCACCCATAGGTTCAAAAAAAAATCAGGATTTCTGTCAAATCCACACTATGCTTCAGCCCAAGGGCTCTCAGGATCTGATGGTTCATTCAACTATGAATTCACTCCCCACCTCTTATTTCTTTTCACTCTGAAGGACAAATCTCAAAGTTGTTTGGGTGAGTTTCCTTGTTTTTAGAGATGTGTAAGGCTTGTTATATAAAAATTTATGCAAGTCTCAACATTACTCCCAAATAGACATATTTGGAATAAATACACTTGAAATACATATCTGACTGCTGTTATTTCCTTCGACCACCAATGAAAATGGAAATCTAGAGTTTCTTAACTTGTCAAAAAAATTTTAGAAGCAATTCAAGAAAAGATTTTTTTCTTCTGCAATTGTTCAATCAGGACATCATGGACGAGGAAATACAGCTGGGTTGAAAAAAGATGTCAAATATTTTTAGGATTAATAAATAGAGGTAGAATGAGGATTTGCCTATTTTGTAGTCTTGAAAATCAGTGGAATAACCCTCCTGGCAAAGCAGACAGAAGATGTATGGATCAAGGTATTAAAGATAACCAGATAGGAGCCAAACAGCTCTGGTAACTGAGTCACTGTGTGAAGAGTCACTTGGGATTAGGTATTAGGACTGTGCTGTGTCACCCCGACTAAAGCAGCAGTGTAACTATCCAAGGAATTTTGAAGAGACTTAACACTGTGGATTATAAAGTACTTCTACTTCTGTGTCTTTTTTTTTTTTTTGTAAATGCATTTTCAGGCATGCTTAATTATATCATGTTTAAAAGTCAGCCAAGTCTTGAAGTTACATTCCACAACAAAAAAAATTAGGAGTTTAGCAAATGAATGTGCTGTCCTTTGGATCCCACTGCAAAGAATTCCTTTGGTTTGAACAGAGCTGTTGTCAGCTGAGAATCTGTCACTCGCTGGCAGTGTCCTTTCAGCACCTATAAAACACAATTCATACAATAAACCCAGGTATTGCAGTGGTAATTAAAATCCAAAAGCAATTAGCCTTTTGTTTATTTCACTTGGGAATCTGACTAAAACCTAAATGAGAAAACCAAAATAAAAAAAATCTCCAGCTTAGGCATAGTCCCAGATGCCTGAGTGATGTCCTAATTAAGCTGTATTACAGCATCACAACATAAGCCTGCCCACGTATGAATGTATAGATGTACGTGTGTGCACTTCATTATGTGCTGCACAGCCCTGACAGCCTCAACAACTCATTCCCACCATCCCAGCAAGTGGCAATTGAGGATTGAAGCGCCAGAGGGGAAAAAAAACCAAACAAAGTAACCTGCCTAAGGCTTTCCTAGAAGGACTTGGGAATGTGCACATCATTCCAAAGGCTCTGGAGGCTCCTCTTGAGGGAGATTCCTGTAGGATTGCAGGTGTTGAGGTTAGAGGCAGCCAGGTTGTGCAGAATGAGGGGATGATGCGTCCAAGCTTGAGCAGGGAATCGCCCACACAACCTTCAGCAATTGATAAGGGTCTCTCCTTGCCTGAGATTTGTCCCTCCTGACCCACAAAGGAAGGTGGGAAATCCTCTCTTCAGACCCTCAGAAGTCACCCCACCAATGGAATTTTCATCCTAGTGTGGTCTGGGTTGGAAGGGACCTTAGAGCTCATCTTGTTCCAACCCCTGCCATGGGCAGGGACACCTTCCACTAGCCCAGGCTGCTCCAAGACCTGGCCTTGGACACTTCCCAGGGATCCAGGGATAGCCACAGCTTCTGGGCACCCTGTGCCAGGGCCCCCAGCCTCACAGGGAAGTGGGCTCAAAAGTCCTTGGACATCATTATATGAATGAACTCCAGTATTTTGGAGTCTACTCCCAAAGAGTGTTGGTTTCACTCTTCCAGAACCTTTTGAAGTTGGAGCAGACCAGGCTCTTGGCAGAAGTTGGAGACATCCACTATTAGGTTCTGGCCGTGGATGCAATGTTTAAATGGAAACAAGATAGGAGAAGGGCTGTTTTCCAGCTGCAACTGTGCAGACCTGGAAGGAGCAAAAAAGGAAAATTAATTATTTCTGAAGGACACCAGGCCCAAAAACCCCTCTGGAAATGCTGTATCCAGCCTCAGACTAAATAATAGATTGATGACATCAACTGCTTGACTGTGGAATTCAAAGTCACACACAGAAATATTCCCATGCATAAAAATAACACCCAGCCTGTTCCTTGTGCATTATTAATACCAACCCCCTGATCTGCATAACTGCACAGTCCACACGTGTGTGTCTACAAATTCACCTGCAAATGTCTCCAGGAAAATGGCAGGATCAGTGTTTGCTGTCAGTCTGGAGTGAGGAGTAGCACCCAAATCCAGCAGCCAAAAGAAGAACAAAACTGGGGATTGTTAACCCTAACAGAAGCATTCAGGGTTTACATTTGTTTTTACAATGCTATTTAAATAGTTCAGCTGCAGTTAATAAGTCACAAGTAAAGGGAACGAACACCTTCAGCTTGACATCATTCTTTCAGGACTTTCACAGATGCCAAGCAAGGAAGGCACCAGTGATAACCCAGTTGTCTCACGGGAGAGGTGGGAAGTTCTCACTCCTTCCTGTTATGGCTGGGAAAGAAAGGGAGAGGGATGAAGTGTTGGATTCACCTGATTAACCCTCCCCAAAATAGCCACTAATGACACTTTTAAAGGATCTGCCTCCCCACACAACAGTTTGGTGACAGATTTTTTTGCTTGTTGGATCCACCCAACCCCAAGGGATGACAGTGGCACCTGTGCCACACTGGTGACTCCTCCAACACTCCACTTGGGTGTCACTGTGCAGAACAGACACTGCTGGCAAAAGCACATTGTGTTATCAGCTCCAAGCCACTCTCAGATCCCCCATCCAGGAGTTTGGCCCTCATGCTCCAGCCCTTTCCATTCCCCAGCACCCTCTGCCTATGGCAAGCATCCAAAACTGGCAGCAGCATTCCAGAGGGAGAGCGTCCATCTGGCTTTTCTGAGAGGGGTTTAAACTGCTCAGATGCTTTCCAAGAAGTCTTTAGCAGCCCAAACAAGCCTGACTCCCTGATTTTTACAGATGTGCTCCAGCTACAGTTCCCACTTCCAGCCATTTTCCCCTCTCTGGGGTACCGAAGGAGCCTTTCTCATAACTCTATTCTCATACAATTACTTCAATGCTCATAATTTGTGTTGAAACCAATCAACTCTTTGTCCTATTTGCTATAATCCCTCCTGACGCATCCTTCCACCTCTTTTCCTGTTTTCTTCCTGAGCTGGCCTTAAGCAGAGAGGTTTGGGATGTAGGAGCCAGCCCAGCTCTGAGCAGGACACACACCAACAGCACCACAGAAGTCCTTTGCACCCTAAATTATTTTATGATTGATATTAAATAAGTCTCAATCTCCATGTAGCACCATCCAATGAGAAAAAATAAAGGCATTTTCCCTGCAAGGGCCAACACTCTGTGTTTTCCCTGCCTCTCCTCTGTGATCAATCCTCCTTTTCTAATGCCAGGAGCATTTCAAGGCACAGGAGAAGCCACCAGCTATAAGAAGAACATGCCTGGTGAAGCTTCCCCACCTCCCAGCCAGCTGGGAGCCCATGCAGCAGTTAAGCCCTATCCAGGGGTTTATGTGGAGCCTTTGTGCTCCATTAAGCTCACAGTGAACCTCCCAAAGGACATTTTCAGGGAGTAAATGCACCGAGAGGTTCGTGTTTGCAATTCCATGAAGCCCAGTCTCGGGGATCTCACAGCACTACCTGCTACTCCCCATCCAGAGCTTTATTTTCACACCCTCTAAAAAGTCAAATTAGCATGAGCTTCCACCACCCATGAAAGAATTAATCCAAATCACCTGGATGTGAGCAAAAAAATCCACCAAACTCCAAAAAGATCCCAGATATTACTGCAGCTTTTCCCTCTTCCATTTCCTCCATCTTCCTCCACCTCCAAAACATTCATTTTGCTCTTCTCTTTGATGGAAGAATGAGCTCAAGCTGAGAAAGGGATAAAATAAACCCAAATAAAAAAAAATAAAGAAAATAAAAATAAATCCATAACAAACCCCTCTCAAATACTCACCCTTCAAAAGGATAAAATGGTTTCAATTTTGGGCTGTCTCGTTCACTTCCCTCCCCCCTCCCTCCCTAGGTGTATATCCATATCTGTAGATTTAGAGAGGGGTTTTTTTAGTATTATTATTTAGTTAATATGAATTACAGGCCTCAAGCTGCCTCCCCTCTAAACCCAAAATGAAGCAGCTCTCTTTTTTCTCCCTCTTTTTTTTTCCCCCTCTTCTTTCCCCCTCACCAACACGATTTACATTCTCAATGTAATGTATTAAAAAGTTGACAGGGCCGAAAGGATTCACATGATGTCGGCTAAGAAACCCAATTTCCATGATGAATTGCCCGGAGCCCCTGAATCACAAACCATTTTTTCCGCTGCTCAGAAGTTGATTTTTTTTTTTTTTAAATCTTCTTAAAGCTTCTCTCCTAATCTTCGGCTAGAAGAGATGGGTGAAAGGATTTTTTTTTCTAAACTAAGGAAAGTATTAGCATCTTGGTTGTTGTGCATCAAATTTGAAAATGCAAGGTTAGTAATATTTCAAATCGGCTACGGTCCAAGCCACTTGATAAGTGTGCTTGCTGTCTCTGCCTGGCTCTCCCCCCTTCCCAAGTTTCTCTTGGCAGGAGCACAGCGCTACGGCAGCGGCCGCGTGCGCAAGTGTGCGCCGGGCACAGGGTGGGGTGCTGGGAAAGGACAACCACCCCCAACTCCACCTCTCCCTCCTCTTGCTTCCCACTTTTTCCAGCATGGGAAACCCGTCTCCACAATTTGAGATGTGGCAGATCAAGCAGCACCCCAAAAAATGTTCCTAAATGAGGTTTTCCTTTCGAAAAGGAGCGCTGAGCTCTTCCCTGGGTGCTGGGATTGAATCCCGTGCTGGAGCAGTGTGTCCTGCAGGCACGCTGCTGTGAATATTTGTTTTTAAATGAACTCCTTCCCTCCACGGAGTTCCTGGGAAAAAAACCTGCAGAGAGGAAACGAGTCATTTTGCCCACTCTAATGAGCTATCCAGCCATTCCCAACAGCAAGGTCTTTAATGAGATTTCCCTCCCTGCTCCCTGCCTTTGCCAGCATATGAAAAACAGGAGGTGATCAAGGATTGACTCTGGATGAAGGGAAGGACAGTTTCTTCCCTCGGTGCTGCTGCTTCCAAACTGCAGTGTTCCTGTCTCTGTCATTTCTGGAGTGCTCCTGCTGCTTCCCCAGGCAGGAGGAAAACCTTGGCAGCCAGAGATTGGAAATGCTGCCCAAATGCTTGAGGCTCTTGGGAAATGGCTCACGCCCCTCGTGCCAGAACCAAACCCTGGGAAGATGAAGCAGCACAAACATTAAGGACTCCCAGCAGCAAGTTCTGCATACAAAGAGTGGGGTCAGGGACAGGGCTGGCAGAGCAAGGCTTTTCCAGGGAATGCATTGTATTTTCCCCTTTATGGTCCAAGACAAAAGGGATTTGAGGGACACCCAGAATACTGTTGGGATCTAGTAGAGGCCATCCCCTCACATCTGGCTTACCAGAACAGTATCTCACAAAGGTAGCCCAGGAATAGCCCACTGCATCCCAGCACAGACATGGGATGGTCATCCAGGGCACCTGACCATACAGGGCCATTAGAGCCAGCAGCTTAAATACACACAAAGGAGCACATCCAGCTCTCCACTGTCAATCTGCTCCCTCCTTGCATCAGCAGCAATCCCAAATTCCCTGCCTTTGGGATACAAAGGTATTGTAAACCTGCTCCTGCAGTGCAGTCTCATTTTGGCCCCAGATCTCCACACCTTCCTCCCTCTGCAATCACAACCTCTTTTAGCTCTTCCCCTACATGCCTAAAGGCAGGGAGTCAATTGTATCCATCATTTTGCATATAAATTTCTCCTCATGTGGAATCAAAAACACCTCTGCTCTGCCAGAAGAGAAGCTGCCTCAAATGCCAGTTTTTTTCTTATTGGGAGTGGTTCTCTTATGGTGTTATTGGCAGGGAGGTACTGCAATGGGGTGAGTCTCATGACCTTGGTAGAGCTGCCACATGAGCCTCCACTGCCTCTTGGTCCCAATTGGCATTTCTTGAACTGATTGCAGCAGTCTATTTTATTTTTATTCATAAAATCCCTCCCTGGTCACCTCCAAGTCAGGATCAGCTCTGCGAGCAAAGCCAGAATCTCAGGCAGTCACCATCATGGCACAGAGACCTCAGGGCATCACAGATTTGTTACAGGTATTGGAAACAAGTCTGAGGACTTGAGAGAGGCCACAGTGGCCTCTGGGATCCATCTGCAGTTGAACAGGTGGAACAGGAATCAATGACCTTGGAGACCTCTGCTCATCACATGTCGAGTTGAGGAGCTGGAGAGGGAATGTACAGCCACTCCTGTGTGCCAAGAGCACGGCCTCAGACCCTGCACTTCCTCATCAGCTGTTCTCCCACTTACTCTGTGGATTTGCTTTCCAAGGTGCTCCTCTCCCTTCAAATACCTGCCTTCTTCATGAGGAGAACATCTCCTTTTCTCCCAAACCCAGGCTCTGTATTTCAGCACCCATTTCTACCCTTCAGCACCCAAATGCCTGGGTTTTGGAGGTTCATTCCTAGGGTATGTTGACAAGACTCTGGACTGAAGCTTCCTGGAACCTCAAGCAAGCCCAGTTTTCTTTTCCAGGGCCAATGGTTGGACTCAATAATCTTGGAGGGGTTTCCAATCTCTGTGGCTCTGTCTGTTGGTCTCATGCAGAGCTGTAAGATTTGTGCCCAGCAATCAGCTTCTGGTGCCAACATTACAGGGAGGTGATCCTGAGGATTAGGTCCCAAAGATAACCCTGATATTCCTTTCTTCCAGGGGCAGAAGCTGATTTTAATGCACAGCTGTCCATGTGTTGGGCAGGTCTTAAACTCAGGAGCATCATGAGCAATTCCCTTTCAGGTTTAGGAAAACACAGGAATTCAGCAGCCAGGCTTGGGAACTGATCAAGCTGAGCTCCACTCCTGCAATCATGACACTTCCCTGGATTTAGCACCAGGAGCATGCTTATGAAGCAACAGCAGGAGAGCGATGACCCCCTAGGCATCTCCAGGAGCTAATCCAGCCTCCTCGGGCTGCTGAAGGCCCCCTCCTGTGCCCTGAGCTCTCAATCCTGCACGGTTGTGCCTCACAGAGGGCTTGGGAGAGACTCCATATCCCACTGCCCCTCCCGCTCCCAGCACAGAGCTCACAGACACCCCCACACCCAGACAAGGACATGAGAGAGCTGATGCACATCACACCAAGATGATGCAGAGGCTGAGCTTGAGAGGATGATCAGGACAGCTAGAGAAGGTGAGAGACATCACCTGTGATCGCTGGAGCTCTGAAGACCCCACACACTGAAAGCATTTCATCATGAGACCTGTGTAACTTAAGGAGTTTTCCTGTATATTCCAAGGGCTTGAGCAAATTATTGCAGGAAAAAAAAGCCCAGAGAACTGACTCAACTGAAGTCACCAAAACTCCAGTTATAGCAGGGAGAAGTATGGAAGAGTTTTTCTTAAATGTAGTGTGTGTACTGCCATCTTTCAGGGAAACTATCCCAAGAGCCAAGCAGGTAAATGCACATTCCCAGAACCCTGACAAGCTACAGAATCTTTTCAGGACATGTTTTCCTCTATGCCTGAAACATGTCCTATGATTTTTATTATTTGCCTGCTTTGCACTCACCAAATCCTTGGAAGCTCTTAAAAAACAGCACAGCAGGAGTCATCCTTCTCCAGACAACACCATGGAACTCAAATGGCCTCTGTTCCCTATAGGATCCACCAAAAGTATCACATTTTACATAGTACATTATGTAAAAAAAGCAGCTGGATCATGAAAGCATAAGTGACATCATGTCCATGGGAGAAATCAGGTCTCTCCAGGTTTTAAACTAAGTAAAAGAGATTTGGATTGGGTATTAGGAAGAAATTCCCCTCTGTCAGGGTGCTGAGGCCCTGGCACAGGTTCTCCACAGAAGCTGTGGCTGCTCCACCCCTGGAAGTGTCCAAGGCCAGGTTGGAGGGTTTTGGAGCAACCTGGGATAGTGGAAGGTGTCCCTGCCCATGGCACAGGGTGGGACTGGACAGGATGATTTTTAAGGTCCCTTCCAACCCAAACCATTCCATGATTTTGTGGCTGGATGTCCAACTCAGAATTTGCTTCACACCCAAGCTTTAAATTTAGTTGCATTCAGTGCATGTCCCATCTAGATTATGTTTTTCATCCATAAATTTCAAAGTAGTGGGGGAAGCCCTTAGCTTGACAACCAGCAAGTCACACACAGCAGGGTCATTCCAATGATGTTGCACCTGTACTACACAACAGAAAGCTCCACTACTGTCCAAGGTGGAATGAGCTGAGAGCCAAGGGTGATCCCAGAACAAGCAGTGCCCTCACCAACCTTGGCACAGCCCCTCAGAGCCTACCCAGTGCTGGCAACGGACTCCTGACACAACAAGGGGCTGGACCAGCCCAAGGCCCATCCCAAGAGACCCCTCAAAAGATGGGACAAAGACAAGCTAAACCCAACACACATTCCAGCCCTGCCCAGAAGAAAGGCAAGGCTGGGGACAAGCACACTTGCAGCAGGGTCAACACCAGGAGCAAACACCCAGGTCTGAGCTTAAATGGAGTTCCTAAGCCCATGGGCAGCTGGGTGTGTGTGGGGCAGAGTCCCAGGTGAACCTGCTCAGGGCAGTCAAGAGGCATCAGCACACTCAGGGCTCTGGCTTTATGCCAGGGCTGTCCACAATACCGGGGCTGGCTCCCTTTTAAACATCTTCTAAATCTGTGAAAATGCACAGAGAGCATTGAAAAGACTGCATTTATTATTAAAAACACACCTGGGCACTGAGAGGTTGGAAGATCATCCTGCTTCAAAGTGTGGCACAGAAATGTCTCTTCGTTCCCAGGAGCCCAGGATCCCTACCCAGCTTCTTGCCCTCCTTCCTATGAAGAACAGAAAGACAAGGAAGAAGAATGTTTCCCAGCTCAGCCTCGGGCTGCGGGGGGAGAACCAGGAGCCTCAGTCTCCTGTCCAGCCGTGCTGGCCGGGCAGAGCTCCGTGGGTGCTCCGGGCCGCAGGCGGCTGCCGGTGACTGCAAAGACAGCAGCAGCCTCCAGTGGCCAGCTGGCAAACAGCACCAGCGTGGCCAGTGCCACGCAATGCCAGCGTGGCCTCATGGCCAGTGTCCCACGGTCAGCACCAGCGTGGTTTCATCCCCAGTGTCCCATGGCCACCACCACTGTGGCCTTGTGTCCAGTGTCCCACAGCCAGCACCAGAGTGGCCTTATGGCCTGCCTGGTTTCATCCCCAGTGTCCCACAGCCAGCACCAAAGTGGCCTTGTGCCCCATGTCCCACAGTGACTTTATGGCCTGTGTGGTTTCATCCCCAGTGTCCCATGGCCACCACCACTGTGGCCTTGTGTCCAGTGTCCCACAGCCAGCACCAGAGTGGCCTTATGGCCTGCCTGGTTTCATCCCCAGTGTCCCATGGCCACCACCACGTGGCCTTGTGTCCAATATCCTGCAGCCAGCACTACAGTGGCCTTATGGCCAGCATGGTTTCATCCTCAACACCCCACAGCCATTATCAGTGTGGTCTTGTGTCCAGCTGTCTCACAGCAAAACCGGTGTGGCCTCACACCCAACACTCGTGTCAAAGGTCCCATGGCCAAAACCAATCTGGCCTTGTGTCCAGTGTCCTATGGCCAACACTAACGTGGTTTCATCCTCAATGTCCCACTGCCAGCACCACTGTGTCCTCGTGTCCAATGTCCCATGGCCAATGCTGGCGTGGCCTCACTCCTGATGTCCCACAGCCATCGCCACCAAGGTCTCATGTTCAGCATGCCATGAAAATGCCCGTGTGGCCTCACACAGCAAACACCACGTCAGTGTGGTTTCATCCCCAGTGTCCCATGGTGAATTCCAGTTTGGCCTTACACCCAACGCCCCAAGGCCACTATCAGTGTGGCCCTGTGTCCAACATTCCCTGGTGAACACCAGCGTGGCCCCGTTCCTGACATCCCACAGCAAACACCGAGAGGGCCTCACACCCCAAGACCCACAGCAAACACAGGCGTGGCTGTGCACCCTGTGTCCTCCATGTGGCGTGTCACCACCATCTCTCCCATCAGATCCAAGCCCTCAGGGGCTCACAGTTGGCCCAAAGCCAGAAAGGTGTCTGTCATTGAATCATGGAATCACTAAGGTTGGAAAAGCCCTCTGAGATCATTGTGTCCAACTGTTCCTTCAGCGCTGCCAAAGGAGTGACATGTCCCCAAGTGCCACAGCCACACAGCTTTTAAACCCCTCCAGGGATGGGAACTCCACCACTGCCCTGCGCTAATGTGCCAGGGCTGGACAACACTTCTGGGGATGAATTTTTCCCAACTAACCAATCCAAACCTCCCTTGGTGCAACCTGAGGCCTTTTCCTCTTGTCCTGTAATTTTTTCTGGGAGAAGAGACCAACACCCCGAGGAAACCCTTTTTACCATAAAGGCAGCTTTTTATGGTGAAAGATGATTCCCAGTCCCCAAGGCCCTCCATGATCTCATGACATTGCTGTGCCTTCTCCAGGTCCCAGGTCTTCACCCTGGTTTTCCCTCTCTGCCGCACAGGGAGCACCTCTCCCAGTCCTCAGTGCCACTGTGTCACCAAGGCCCTCCATGAACTCATGACATTGCTGTGCCTCCTCCAGGTCCCAGGTCTTCACCCTGGTTTTCCCTCTCTGCCGCACAGGGAGCACCTTGCAGAGAAAGAGCCCACCCAGGTGCCTGGACAAGCTGCAAAAGAGGAGTGGATGAGATGTTTTCTTGTTGTCTGCTTTCCCTGAGTCCTTTGAAATAATCACAAACACAGCAATTATTGCAAAGATAAAATGCCAAGGATTACAGAATCCTCACAGGCAAAGCTCCCCATCAATTAACTAAACCAAGGCTTGCTGTAAAATATAATCCACTACAAGAAGCCACAGCAAGAGAGAATTAAATTTTTTTTAAAGGCACAACAAATAAATATTTGTGGAAGAAACTGATGGGAAGGATAGAGGAGGGATTTTTTGTTAGAGATCAGTATCATTTTGGGTGACTGTGTGTCACATATGGGCACCAAAAATATCTCAGCGTGGAGCAAGCCAAGGCACAGTTTGAGGTTTCAGATGTAACTGAGGGACTTGAGGATGTTGTGCATTTTGGGGTAGCACACACAAAAAAGATGGGTCAGGGTTTTTAAAAATAATGTATAAAATTGGGGTAATCAGTCCAATTTAGGGACACAGAGCTGGAATAACTCTCTGGGATCATCAAGTCCGTCCTCCCTCATCCTGTTGTTTCATTCTCTCCTTATTCCCCATGTCAGCACAAACTTTGTCCTATCCAGGCAGGGCTGAGTCTGGGGGATGGTGGAGGGGCTCCTCCCCAGACCCCTGCTCTGCCCTCAGGAATTGGTTGAAGGAACTGAAGCTGAAGTTTCTCCCAGTTCAACCCCATTTCTCCCAGTATCATCATCCCTTTGGATCCAAATGAGCCACCAACTACTCCAGTGCACTCTGTCTGGGAGTAGAAGAAGCAGCACCCAAACCTCCTCCTGCAACTACAGGCTGAGTGAATAATTACTATTTTAATTAAAGTTTTGCCTTGTAACTCTAGTCAGGAATCAAACATCAATATCATGGAATCAGAGAATCATGGAATGGTTTGGAAGGAACATTAAAGCCCATCTCATCCCACCCCCTGCCATAGGCAGGGACATTTTCCTGTATCCCAGGTTGCTCCCAGCCCCGTCCAACCTGGCCTGGAGCACTTCCAGGGGGAGATGTTGACCTGAAGTGAACACTTGTCCTTCTGGAGAGCCCAAAACCAGGACACCTGGCAGTGGTGGGCACTGGTGAGCACCACAGGGCTTTGGAGACACATCCATTAAAAGCTGTGGGCTCTCGTGACACTTGGGATTGCACCTGTATGGAAGCCAGTTGGGGTGGATTTGCCACACAGCCTCAGCCCCAGGCTGGTACCTGGCCCGTGTGTGACCAGATTTGGGGTTATGGCTCAGATGAGCCTCCTGTTTCTCTTTCTTTTCTTTTTCTTTGTCTTCTGCAGTGCCGAGCACAAAAGCCCTCAGTACTGGGAGAGCCCTGGGCTCTCCAGGTAGTTACAGCCACATCTCAAACCTCCTCTTCTGCTTTGTCTTCCTTTGGAAACCCCAAGCTCTGCTGCTGCAGTGGAGACAAACCATAAGAGACAATCAAAAAGGTGAACAAAAAAGTTGGAAACACTCTTAAATGACAGCTCAGACTGGAAATTGAGTGTTCTGTTTGTTTTTCTTTGTAGCCTGCCCTGAATATCCCTGCTAATTTTCTGACTATTGCTGGCATGTACAGAAGAATTGCTGATGACACATTTTCCTAACACACACATTACACAAAAGGAGATTATATTTTAGCCTCTTTTAGGGACTATAAAATCAGATTCATCCTAACGAAACAGCAAATAAAAAGGGGTTTCCCTTTTCTTCCTCAATCTCTTGGCATTTTTCCTCCTGTGGTTTTATTCCTCTCCTCCCCCCCTCCTCCTTCTCCCCGTTATCTGTGTTTCCTGCTCATTCCAACTTGATGACATGTTGCTGGGACAACTAAGTCTCGTAACCTTCTTAACTTTGCCATTGTTACTGCCTGGAGTGTATTTAGGAGGAGTGTTTTAATTTCTTTTCGAATGCAGAGCGCCTGCCCCGTCGGAAGATATTAGAAATGGGGAAAGTGGGGGGGGGAAGCTTTTCTTCTCTAAATGTCTGCTATTCAAATCATCTCTTTTTTTATTTCCTTTAAACCCATCATTTGTATGCTGTAGGTCGCTACTTTAAAACCCAGCTCGCTGTTGCTGAAAGGATCACCCGTATAATGATGTCATCCATATTCAGCTGGAATCTTGGCTCTGCTGGAGCCCAGCGCTTCCCTCCTCTCCCGCTGGAAGCTCAGCCGCAGGCTCCCCGCTGCTCCACGCTCACCTGAAATTTCCCAGTGGGAATGAGCGGGCTCGGATGGGGATGGGGATGGGGGAAGAAGGGGGTCCTGGAGTGAAGGGCACCAGGCACGCGGAAAAACGCCGTGGTGTACAGGTTATAGAGCAGGAAGCAGTAAAAACACCTGGCTTGGAGACCATCCTTGTGGAAGGTCCTTCCTTGGGGTCATCTCACACAGGAGAAGCACCTGATGTCACTGACATCGCACGAGAGAGAGCTGGAAGAGGTCACCTGGAGAAGAGAAGATTCCAAGGAGACCTTAGAGCCCCTTCAGTGCCTAAAAGGAGAGCTAGAGAGGGATATTGGACAAGGGCCTGGAGTGACAGCACAAGGGGGAATGGCTTCCCACTGCCAGATGCGAGGGCTAGATGGGGTATTGGGAAGGAATTCCTGGCTGTTAGGGTGGTGAGGCCCTGAAAAGGTTGCCCAGAGAAGCTGTGGCTGCCCCCGGATCTCTGGAAGTGTCCAAGGCCAGGTTGGAGGGGCTTGGGGGAACCTGGGATAGTGGAAGGTGCCCCTGCCCATGGCAGGACATGGAACGGGATGAGCTTTAAGATCCCAACCCAAACCATTCTGGGATTCTCTGACTGGGTCTGTCCTGGCTGTCCCAGCCCTGCCAGCCTGGGAAGAGCCAGGTTTCACACATGGAGCAATATCTCAAGCCCACCTTGGATGCCTCCTGCCCACTCTAGCTTGTCTTTATTAAAATCCTAATTGTACACATGTCGTGCACAAAATCCCCCAGCCCCTTCCGTGTCAGCCCTGATGTTTCCCTGACACACTCATTGTACCTGGATCAATGCTCTGTTAGCAACTAATTGATCTTTTATTAACATATAATAACTTACTTATTAAATAGAAATTAAAGACTTAATTGCGACACTTAATCTAGAGTGGCTCAGTATATCACCCTCATAAGCATAATGTATAATTTAATTAATTGACAGAGCTGATAATAGCATGTCATCTGTCACCAGCTCTCCTGACCTGGGAGCTGGTTGCAGCCAGAGGTGTTTGCCACAGATGCAAACACAGGGCTCTCCCAGGAATGGTACCAGGGGATTTGGGATATCCTGGCTCATTATGCCCAGCACAGACACCTGCAGGTGATCCTCATCGTGCCAAAATGCACTCAGAGAATGTGGCCACTGGCCAGGGTCATAAATCCATTCTGGAGTTTATCTGTGGAGAAGGAGAAGGCTGATGGGATGGAGCAGCTCATCCCAGTGCTCCCCAGTGCTGGTGGGGGAGGATGCAAGGACATGGCTGTGCTGCCTCTCTCCTCCCTCCAAGCAGAGATTTTTCTCCAAAAACAGGATTTGGGCAGCATCCCCCAAGTGGGGAGGTGGCCCCGCATTCCTTGGACCAACCAAACAGGGATTTATTTTCCCACTGGTCACTGTTCCTTCTGTGCCAGCTAAAATTCGGGTCCATGCACCATTTTTCACAGCCAGGCACTTACATCCTTCTCCCCCTTCCCCATCACCATCTCCCAGCAATAAAGAATTTCATTTTAAAAACTGAAAGATTTAATTTAAAAATACAAAATGGCAAAGGGAGGGTTTTTTAAATAAAAAAATAAAGGTAAAGAGATGATGGTTGGAACAAAATGTTCTAGAAGAAAGCTGTTCCCTTGGGGTTTCTTTTCTTTAAGCTTTGCATATTACAATTTGAAATTTTTGTAAAGAGATCCCCATTTTATATTCACACTGGTAGCCTGAATTTAAATATCTCTCTCACCTGAGATTAATACAGGCTTCACCCTGAATTACTTCCCAGCTCTGAAGTACAGCTCTGGAGAGCTCAACTCTCCACAAATTCACTTCTCTTTTAGAAGCATAAAAGCTTATGAAATATATGAAATATTAAAATAGCATGTGTGCCCGGGCAGAGAGGGGGAAGGGAAGGCTGGGTCAGTGCAGGGAGGCTCCTTTGATATGAAAACACACTTTTCCCTCAAACGAAACCACGGATCTGTTAGCACAGGACAAGAGCCCCATTAAACACTGGAGGCAAAGATTTGAGCCCACAGGATGATGCTTTTCTTTATTTTATTTAATTATTAAGCCTTGCAATCCACATTGTGTGAGACAGAAATCATTGTTCCCTTCCACAATAGAAAATGTCAATTTTCCCTGGAGCAAAACAAAATATTCCCTGCAAACCAGGTTATAAACAAACTTGTAAATGCTGGCTCCTTGTCAGGCCAACTCAATAATAACCAAATCCACCTGAAGGAGGGAAAATACCTTGTTTAGATGCTGAGCACCCATTAGCTGATTGCCACAAAAATCCAGCAGTTTATAAAAGGTTTAACCCCTGAGGAGCTGTCAGGCTGGTGGGAGAGGCTGGCTGGCACAGCAGCAGGGTGGGCAGGGCAGGAGGACATCCTGGTGCACCCACATGGATCTCCTCTCCTCCTGGGCTGTGGATTCCCTGTCTGCTATCCTGGTTTTATGGACTGGAGGATCGTGGTGCTGTAAAAACCAGCCCCTGCTCACCCTGTCTCCTCTCCTCCTGGGCTGTGGATTCCCAGGTTTTATCTGTCTGCTATCCTGGTTTTATGGACTTGAGGATCGTGGTGCTGTAAAAACCAGCCCCTGCTCACCCTGGCTTTCCTTTCATCCTCTGTATCTACAAAGAAATCAACTCCATCAAATTCAGAGGGAGGTGATCTTTTAAGTCCCTTCTAACCCAAACCATTTCATGATAATTAAGCTGTTTTCTTCTCAAACCCCTGCTGGTCCCTGGTAGCCCCTTTCACTGTCCCCATCTCTCCTTTTCCCCTCCTTGGTGTTTTTCCATGTCCTTTCCTCCCTGGCTCCCTCCACCAGCCTGCACAAAGCATGAGCCCTGTCTCCAGCTGGCAGGGAGGACAGGAGCCAAGACAGGTAGGGTGATGCAAGGTGGGACCTCCTGGAGACCCAACATTGCTCAAATAAATTCTCAGGAGCTGGAAGTCCTGCAAATCTCTGTTTCCTCATGATCCATGAGTGGAAGATGGTGGAATCACAGTCACAGAATGGTTTGGGTTGGGAGGGATTTAAACTTCATCCTCTCCCACCCCTGCCATGGGCAGGGACACCTTCCACTATCCCAGGCTGCTCCAAGCCCCATCCAGCCTGGCCTTGGACATTCCCAGGGATCCAGGAACAGCCACAGCTTCCCTGGCAGCTTCTCTGTGCATCTGCAGTGAGCACCAAGCCCAGGAAATGGTGGCCCATCTCCAGCTTGGGACATCCTGGATGTCCCCAAGGTAAACGTGGTGGCTGCCAAAGTCAACTGGACAGACACATCTTGGGAGATGTCATGATGTCAACACAAGGTTTGCTCTTGAGAGGACGAAAAGAAATGGTTTCAAGCTGAATCAGGGGAGGTTCAGGTTGGATGTTGGGAAAGGCTTTTTGTGGAAAGGACTGTCCAGCCCTGGCACAGCTGCCCAGGGCAGAGGTGGAGTCCCCATCCCTGGAGGGATTTAAAAGCCGTGTGGATGTGGCACTTGGGGACATGGGTTAAAGGTGGCTTTGGCAGCACTGGGGGAGCAGGTGGACTCAGTGATCTCACTGGCCTTTTCCAAGTTCAACCTTTCCATGATTCCATGATTCTACAGTGGTTTCTCTTCGCTGCAGCATTTCCCAGGTGCCTGATGATCCGTGTGAGCTGTTCCTTGGGAAGGTCCCCAGTGCTGCGGCACAACGACTTCAGTGCAGCTGCTCCATTCTGCCAGCTGCAATAAATTCCTTTGCTGGCGCTGCTCGTCTGAATCGAATATAGTTTATTTCATTTTAAGAAGTCCTTTTTCTTTTTTTTTTTTTTTCATTTCAGGAAAATGAATGTTAGAGCCAGATAAGAAACTATAGTCTGCTTTCAAGAAGGTTACAAGAAAACTGCATCTTGCATTACTAATCCTTTATCTTTCATGTTAACAAAAAGATTACTGACATATTTTTGAATGAAAGAAAATAAAATAGCAAACGCATCTAAAGAACTGTGTAACTTTCATGCAACACACAAATCGGTTGTTAAACGGGGCAAAAAAAAGGAGGAGAATGAAGGGAAAATTCATAATACATTTCCCTTTGTAAAGTGAGCAAATCAACTTTCTATAATAAGAGAAAACTAGTGGAGGACTAGAAGATGCTCCTTTCATGAGCAGAAAACCATGCTATTTTTGCCAGAGGCTGGATTCAGGCGGCAGAGGAGGAAACCTCCCCTGCCCAGGTTTTCCAGGGAGGGGATCAGGAGATGCCAGCCCTGGCACAGCCATCCTGCTGCATCCCACAGCTCCTTCCAGCAGCTCTGGCTCCAAAGAGCTGTAAACCTGCCCAAACTCAGAGGTGGGGGGAACCTGTCCCACCACAGGGACATGTCCAGGATAGACAGCCATCAAAGAGAGCTTGGATGGTGGCAGATGGAGCTCACAGCAACCCAGCCTAGTGGAAGGTGCCCCTGCCCATGGCACGTTGGAATGAGATGAGATTTAAGGTCCCTTCCAACCCAAAACGTTCTGAGATTCCGTGATTCAATGATCTCTGTCCCCCTTGCACCAAATCCACGCGGGAGGAGCTCTCTGGTGCTTCTCTCCCAGTCCTAGCCCTGATCCTCAGCCCGGCTTTTCCAGAAGGAAACATCCCCCTGCCTTGGCACAGAGTGGTTCATTAGGAAACCCATAATTGAATTCCCTGACCATTCAGTTCTAAAACCCCTTTGATCGAGAATTAGTTAATTACATTGGGCCCGGTCTATTCCTTGTCACAAATTTTGCCCATGTCCCCCAGATATGCGGCGGCAGGATCCGCTCCGCATTGTGTCCTTTGAAATGCATTTAGGAGCCTTTGAAGCTCTCCCCCCTTAATGACGCATTGTTCGTTAATAAGTTGCCTGTAACGTTTCCCCATTAGGAAATAGCTGTCTGCGGCTCACTTGGGCTTCAATGAGGAATAATAATCCAAATGTAATTGATAATGTTGGAGAATAAACGGGGAGAGGCTCTACCTGGGGAATGGGCTGGAGCGGGGCGCAGGGGGAGAGCGGGGTCCCCGCATCCTCCCCGCCACAGCCCGACCTTGGGAGCGCTCGCCCCGCCGGAAAATCCGTTTGACTTTGAGACAGGGGCTCGGTCAGGACTCACGGAGCCTGATAAGAGCCGGAGAGATCACAGGTGGGGAGGGTGGGCAGCCGGCCCTGCCCCCAGCACGCTGGCTCTCCGGGAAGGTGAGAGGAGATAAGGAGCATCTGGAAGCGTGGCAGGGGAGGATGCAGATCGGGAGATAACGCTGAGATGGGCAGATCGCGCCGCGCTCGTCTCGCCAAGGACGGGTTTAATGAGGCGGGTGGGGGGCTCGCACAGCAAGGTGGGGACGACCCTTCCTTCCTCTCCTCTAGGAACAGAGCCCAGTTGTGCTCTCTCCAAGCAGCAGTAGCTTAACAAAAAAAACCTATGCCAGACTCCCAAAAAAACATCATTTTTTCCTGAGGTCGCAGCAGCAGCACCGTGGTGGGGCTCTGTCCAAAAAACCCCAGAGCTGATTCCTGGGGTGCTTGGCCCACCTCGGCATCCTGTCTGTTCTCGGCCACCTGCAGCTCCCAGCCGCAGGGATTTGACCCTTCCTTTTGAAATAATTGTTGTTGTCCCCCCCCCCCCCCCCCCCCCCCCACCACCAAGAAGAGCGGCCAGAGACT
>NW_024358167.1:1421007-1481421 GCF_014805655.1 Passer montanus
CCCCCCCCCGCCCAAAATATAGACGAGGAATCTTCCAGGAGTGACTTCCCCCTGTGGCTCTACAGACGCCCTGTCCCGGCTGTGAGGGCAGCTGTAGGATCACCCTCCTGCCATGGAACACTTTCCGTGTTAAACGTCCCTGTGTAGACTCCGAAGAGTTTGGACCAAAAAAAAAAAAAAAAGCTTTAAAACCTCATAGAGGTGACCTGGATATGTAGGAAATCCAGTTGGGAACACCTGCCTAGCCAAGCAGGAGTGTGCAGGGAGCAGGAACAGAGAGCAGGAGAGGAGCTCCTGCCCAAGCTCTGTCCCGGCTGGTCCAGCGGCAGGAAGGTGGAAGGGGATGCTGTTCCCAGCTCTTCCCTGCTGCTTCCCCACCACAGCCTGCCGTGGTTTTCCCTCTGCAGGAAGGAAAGGAGCCCTAGCCCAGCATATCCCTCCTGCCAGGGCTCAGGCAGAACCCAGAGAAGGCTCCAGGCACGCGTGGAATTTGATTTCCAAGAGAAACTGAGCTGGGCTCAGTCGCACAATTAACCAGGTGGAATGTAATCGGGGCTGGGAATTCTCAGAGCTTTCCCTCCCACCATCATCCACTGGAGGTGCTCAGCCATGCAGCGCTTTTCGTAAAAATGACATAAAATCCAGAAAGTTTAAACAAAAGCGTTAAATATTTCCCTTTCCTTCTCCATCCAACACCAAAGTGCTGAATTTAGGAGTCAGGAAAGCATCAGTTTGTTTTAACTCCTACCAAAACAACCTTCAGTTGTGGTTTGCTCCTTCAGCACCCGCCCCCAGCCCTGCCCCCTGCACAGCGCTCGGGGCGCACGGTCCCCGCTCTTGCACATCCCTCAGCCTGCACATCCTCCTGCTCGTCCCTCCGCTTCCAGGTCGCTTTCCCTTGGAATCTGCTCCTGCCGCACATCCCTCGCAAGGTCTCGTCTCTTGCATTTGCTTCTATTGCCCTCTGCTGGGCTCTGGCAAAGAGAAGGATGGCGCCCTGAGAAGTGCCCTCTCCCGCTTTTTCTCCTTTCCTGCCCTCTCCTTTCCTTTCCCTCTGCAATTCCAGGGGATCTCACAGCCCCATTTGGGGTGCCAGCATCCCTCAGGGCCCTGCACACATCCTGGAGAGGCAGCTCCCTCCCACGGCACCACTCACACACTCACAGACATGGCCAGCCCAGCACCTCTGGGTGACAGGACACGTGTGACAGTGGCCAGACACTGATGGAGTCTCCAGAAAATGTGCGTGAGAGACACAAACCAGCTCCATCTTTCCCCTCCCAGGTTTGGACTAGACTTTCTTCATGATGCCTCAGGTTTTAGATTTTCTATTTTTCAGATGCTGTGCTTTTTTGGTGTGTAGATCTGAGCTTTGTATTAGGGGATGTTGAGCTCTCTGCACAGAGTAGGGAGAAAAAACAATTCCTTCTCTAGCTGGGGACCAAGGACAAATGATCCAAACTTCAGACCCAAGAGCATAAACAACTGACTGAAGGGAGAAAAACGAGAAGGATGGGACTTTATAACCTAAAGCTATAATTAACTCCAATATGAAAATGGACCACAAATTATAAAAGTGAGAGACCTCATGACGTGGTTGTCCATTCTGTGACCATTTTGGGATCATCTGGGGTGTAGCCCTGGCTGAGCTCTTGCACTGCCCAAGGTGTATCCCTGGAGGCCTTTTAATAAATCCCTACTTTGTTTTTTTAGTTCTGTCTAGCCTCTGTTCCAGGTCAGCCTTCACAAGGCATCACCCACAGGCTCAGAGCAGGATGGAAGGACCATCCTGAAACCACAGCTCAGCCGGGGCCAACAGGGAAGGCACAGGGTGGGTCACATATAAAACAGAGGAAAAACAACACCTGGAAAGCGTTTTTGCCAAAACCAAAGTGGGGGCTGCACTCACTGGGGGGGACCTTCAGACTGCCCAGGCAGGGTTTGAGGTGAATCCCTCATTCAGGGACTTGGGGTTCAGTAGCAGATGATGGGAAATGCAGGATCTGGAGTGGCAGGGCTGCAAGGGATGGCAATGCAGTGCTGCCCTGAGCCACAGAATCACGGAAGCACAGAGTCATAGACCACAGAATCGTGGAATCATAGAATCATGGAACTGTGAAATCACAGAATTATTGAATTGCTTAAATTGGAAAAGTCCCCTAAAAGCACCAATTGTTCCCCCAGCACTGCCAAGCCCACCCCTAAACCAAAAATCAAGAACTAAAATCAAGACAGTTTAAACAAAAGGATTAAACATCTTTCTCCATCCGACACCAAAACCGTTGATTTTGCAGTTTTGAAAACATTGGTTTTCTTTAACTCCTACCAAAGTGGCCTTGAATTTCTCTGGTGTGCCACATCTCTGTCCCTAGGTGCCACATCCACACACTTTTTGAACCCTGTCAGGGATGGGAGGGAAGGGACAGTGGCTCTCATTCAGGAGTGATCTTTGCTGGCAGAATAAAGACACATCAAGGTGCTGACACCTTGAGACCAAGGAGCATCAGCAGCACCAGGGGAAGACCCACAAAGCCCTGAGGACCTCGGGGAGAGGAGGGAAAATGGGAGCCTGGGCTGGTAGAGGGGGCTGTGTCCCACTGTCAAGGCCTGGGAGCAGTTTTGTGGGGGAGCTGAGCTGAGTTTGAGTGTCCCACTGGGGGTGTACAGCAAATTCCAGGCCAGATCCCAGAGATGTGCTGCTCCATGGCAGTAACATCCGTGCCCCACATTGGGCCACCACCAGCCAGCTCAGGAAAGGAATAAATTGGCAGCATTCAGAGGAATATTCTGCAGGCACACAGTTTGTGGTGATTGGGATGGGCTGAGCCCCATCCCCAGCGGGCACAGCTGTAAGCAGCACTGACAGCAATGAGCCATGGAGTGCCCAGGGGCACTGAGCAACCACCAAAGGGAGCAGAGGGCACACAGGGGCAGGGCATCAACAGGAGGGGATAAAAGCCTGGGCTAGGGAACAAGAAGGGCCAATGCTTGGAGCCTTCTGGAGTGGTGAGGTGTTACTGAGTATGGGTTGAAACTTTCTGAAAATGTACGATGATACTGTGTGTATTGTGGCTGTCTCTACTGCAACAACATTCTTCATTTCCAAGCATGTCATTTCTGTCCTCTGGCAAAATAACACCCCCTCAGCTTTTGCATTTTGTCAGGCTGAACGCAAGGTGGAAAAGGGAAGAAACTGGAGACCAGTGGTCTTGGAGAGCTGGGGAGATTTCAGTAGCAGAGGTGCTGTGGGGGAAGATTGAGGCTCCCCTGTCTGCCTCCAGGGCTGGAGGGAAGGGATGGGCCAGCAAGGACAGGTCAAGGAGCAGAAGAAAGGACCAGGATGTCCTGGAATCCACTGGGGATGACCAGCTCTGAGGGGGATGCTCTTTCCTCCTTCAACACAGTGCCACTTTCCACCATTGCCTCATCCAGACCTTCTTTCCCCAGCAGCTGGAGAAAAATTTTGGAGGAGAGAGGCACAGGAAGGAAAAGAGGGGAAGATTACAGCAGGTCCTTGGGCACCAAGGGGATGGAAATGAAGGTGACTTCAAAATTTCCAAACCAGCCAGTGCCAGGCAGGCTGAGGAGGAGGGACAGAAAGACAGCCACCTCTGCTTCTAGAAGTCCTCACACACCCACCGGATTACGGATGATGGAGGAGAGGAATGCCTTATACCAATTAATTCCCAAAGTGTAATTAACATCTGGGCCTGTTCATGTGATCCCCAGCTGCTAATGAAGCATGGCACTGCTTTAATTCCTGCTACGCCACACCATCTTCTCATTAAATCCAGGAGCAGGTTCCATCACATTTCCCTTAGAGGGAAAAAGGGAAAGACAGAGAAATGGAGCAGGATTTATCTCAATGAAATATGATAGATTAGAGTTTGCTGGATAAGGAAAGCAGGGATGGGGGGAGGGCATGGAATGGGAAATTTTGTAGGTGTGTGTGTGCGGGCATCTAGAAATTCTCTCTCCCCGTGACCTCCTTACACCCCATCCATCAGCCTGGGGTTGGCTTATTCCAAGCAGCAGAGCCTTTGCTCGTGTCTAACAGGCCCACCGGACACAATCTGCATGCCAATTACTGGAGCAGACCCCCTGATACTGGGGAATGGAAATTAGCTGTCAAGGAAAACCCGGCATCAGCACGGCTGGGCTGGCGTTGCTGCGCTCCCCGCTCATCTCCACGGGCACCCTGCTCCACCGTGGCAGGGGAAAAACGGAAAAAGTCATCTGGAATCACAATAAAATAAAAACTAATGGTAAAAAACCACCCAAGTAGCAGTTTATTGTTCTTTGTGTCAGTTGCAAGTGTTGAGGACACAATGTTCACCCAAGGGCAAGAGCCTGGAGGACAAGGAAAAGGAGGGAAGACTTGGGATAACTGGGTTTTAAAAGTGGGGAGATCAGAAGTGAAAGGGAAGGACATGGGAAAATGTTACCTTGAGGGCAAACCAGATCCAGGTCTGGCTCCTCCAATGCTCCAGGGTGGATGCATACCAGCAGCCACAGAGCTGGAGCATCCCAAACCCATCCAGTGCAGGGCATGGGGACAGGGGGACATGCCCCAAAATCAGGGTGGGAGGTGGCTAGCAATGCACTGGGTGGAGCTCACCTACCTACAGATTTTCCATCCACAACAGGGACAGCAACAGGCTCACTGTAAAAAAAAACTCAGGAGCCAGGCTGTGCTCAAGCTGCTGCCCTGGGAGAGCCACGGGGGGAAAGGGGAGCTGGAGCTGAGGGCTGGTTGGTCCTGGAGAAATATTTTGGGGAAAAATACAGTGAAACCCAGCCATGTTGTTGGATCATCTGCATCCTGCTGATCTGTGATGGAGAGGAGTGAGGAGGGATGGAAGTGAGTGAAGATGCATCACTGTTTACAGGGGAAGGCTGGAATGGGGCAGGTTGCTAAGGGAGGGGGTGACAGCAGGGAGAGGAAGAAGAGGAGGAAGGGGAAGGGGATTCTTCAGTTCATCTTTGTGCTGGGGGAAGTCCAGGGGGCTGGACTCGGCAGCTCCTTCCCATTCCCCACCAGCAGCAGCTTTCCCAGGAGGTGGCAGCCCCGTGGCTTGACGAGCATCCCTTTCCCTGGCTCCCTGCTCCATAATAACCTCATACATCAACGGGAAGAGACTGCAGAGCATGGCTGGGAGGGCTCTGCTGCCACCTCCAGCTTCATTGTCCCAAAGCCCTTTGGCTCTGTGTACAAGCAGGCTGCAGCTCCCCAGGGTTCCCAGGGGAAGAGTGCTCAGCCATCAGTTATTCCTGCCCAGGAGGCTGTGCCTGGGACCTGCCCCTCCTCTGGCAGCACCGGGCAAAATGGGATGTTCCTGGTGGCAAACTGGGCTAACTGGGAGTCCCCTTTACTCCCTGCACATCTCAAGTGTCCAGGGAGCTCTTCCTGCCCTTCAGCAGCCATCTCCCAGAGGCACTCACTGCCTCTATCCCATACCCAGCCTGCTCTCCTGCTTCCAGCTCCTGGTTTAAGCCCAGCCCCAGTTTAAGCAGCTGAATCCCTTGGCTCACACCTCCAGGGGACATCCTGTACCTGACACTCTGGGCTGGCAGTGTCCCCAGCATTCCCCATGGAGATTATGGCTGTCCCCCTCCTGCTCCATCTGGGATCTCCATTTTTCCCAGTCCTGTCACCCCATGCATGACGAGAAGCACAAACTCACCCAGTACCAGGACAGCAGCTGCCTGCTCAGGGTGTCCAGGAGGACACATGGCACGACAAAAACCTCATGCCTTCTCCCAAGCACCATGGAGCAGCAACAGAGCAGGCAGGGACTTCACAGGGACATGGCAGACCGAGCCACCCACAGCCACCACCGAAAACTGGAACCCAGGGATGTGTGCTCCCACTGGGATGGCCAAACGCTGGAGCACAAACTCCAGTTTAGGATGGATTTTTCCTAAAGGATCAGAGGGACAGAGAGGGCAGGGGATGGGGAAGGGGGTGACAATGAGACAGAGAAGGCTCCGCTCCACCCCAGCTCCCCCGGGGCAGGACACGTCGCACGCAAATCCCGGGAATAAGGAGGACAAGGCGGAGCTGAGCGACTCAGTTGCTTTATTGGGGGCTGTGTGGCAGCCCTGCATGGGGCTGGCTCACTCGGAGATGCTGCGGAAGGACTGGACGGCGGGGCTGGCCGCGCCCCACTCCACGGGCTTGCGGTACTCGCCCTTGGGCAGCACGTACTGCCGGCCCCGGTAGTTGGGATGCTCGTAGAACACCCAGACACCCTCCAGCACCCTGCAGGCGTGCACCTCACGCATGTGCCACTCCTCCATGATGGAGGGGCAGTCTTCGGTGGCTTCGAACATCTGCCCGCCAAAATCTCCCTTCTCAAACACCTGGATGTGGCCTCGGCCTCCACTTGGCTAGGGAAAAAAAAAGGAGAGAAAATCATAGAGTCATGGAGAGGAAGAGATTTAAAGATGATCCAGTTCTACATCCCCGCCATGTGTGGGCACACCTCCCACTATCCCAGATTCCTCCAAGCCCCATCCAACCTGGCCTCGGACACTTCCAGGGATCCAGGGGCAGTCACTGCTGCTCTGGGTGACTTCATTGGCAACCAGAGCAACAGATGGAGGCACTGATACGTCCCAGCTCTGACATGGGGGCAGAGTTTGGGCACAGCCAGACTCCAATCAGGTACCAGCCATCCCAGCACAGCAGGACAGGGCTGAAACCTCATCCTCCAAAAGCACAGAGAGAAGCAGCTGGGGTAAATTTTAACAGAGTATCACATGCAGGACAGGGATAAGCTCGAGTCAGCAGTGCTGGTCTCGCTATCCAGGGCAGCCTTGAACCCCTCAGTGCTCCTTGTGAGCATCAGAGAGCCAGACCCGCTCCAGTCCCCTCTCCTCCGTGCAGAGAGCAGTTTAATGAGCTGCTGACCCCAGCGGGGCCGTGTTGCTGTGGAGGCAGTGCTGGTTCCCACCGGGATTGGGAGCGCTCCTTGCCCGAAGGCACCGCGGCAGCGCCTGACCTGCAGCTGCCTGGACACCTCTTCCCTGCCTCCCCAGCCTGCTCCCTCCTTGGCAGCCCCAGCCAAGCTCTGCAGGGTCTCGGGGTCTCCCCAGATCAGGGGAAAGCCACGACCAGGTGGATATGAAGGATAAGGCTCCCACATTTCATTCTGGTGGACGAAGCTGTGCTGCTCTTGCATCTCACACGTGTTTTGGCTCCATGTCTTAAGCCAGATCAGTGCTCTGAACGGGCTGGAAACTCTCCTTGCCTCATGAAAAGGGATTTAGACCCAGCTCAAAGCCAGAACAGGCTCAGAGGGGCGTTAGGCTCCCAGGCAGAAAAGCGAAACCCGTTCTCAGCTGTGAGACCTGCTCCATGCAGTGGGAATTCACGGCTGTGCTCCAAGTCAGCAACCCGTGGATCACCAGAGTCTGCCCCACTACTGGAGAACCTCAGCAGCAGGACCAATCCACAATCCCAGTTTTAAAGGATGCCCCTCCCCATAGGCTTCCCAAAAGGATCATTCCCCCTGTTCCTTTCTCCCATCATCGGTTAGGAGGGGATGAGCACACCTTCTGTGCTCTCCTCACACCAGGAAGCACCAGGCTGCTCCAAGCATGGCCAAGGAGGGCTCCAGGAGTCCCTCCTGTTTCTGGGCACCCCAGGGCTGTTACTGGGCTTGGTCCCTGCACACCCAGAGGAGTTTGGTGACACTGATTCTGTTTCCTGTATCAGAAGGGAGTCCTGGTTTGCTAGAGAGGAAACTGCCCCTCATTCCAAATGTTCCTGCAAAATCTGCATTCCACTGTTACAGGCCTTGAGCCCATTGGATCAGTTGGTTACATATCAGGGAAGAGGCGAGAGGCAAACTTTGGAGCAACCTGCCTGGACACTGAAATCCCTAAAGGAACATCCTGATGGAACTACCCTGCTGTTCCTATGGAAACTCACCCGCACTCAAAGGGATCTGCCTTTTCCCATTGCAATCCAGAGTGGGAGACATTCACCTCCTCCCCACACCAAACACCTTGCTACCACCAGAGTAGCAAACCCCCTGCAACCACCCCCTCTGTGGCTCCCCAGAAGATGGACACCACCTTCCCCCAGGTGAAACCCTGCCACGACGGGCGTAAACGGCGGCGTGCCCGGGGAAGGGGTGACACCTACGATCTGGATGTACTTGCAGGAGCCCAGGCGGTCGTTGAGGCCCATCCAGTGGTGGTAGTCGGGGTACTCCCCGTGGGTCAGCACGTACATGTTCCCAGCATAGTTGGGCCTCTCGTAGGCCACCCAGGTGCCCCCATCCACACGGATGGAGTTGCAGCGGCTCAGGTAGGTGTGGAAATCGGGGCAGTCACTGTCGCACTCGTAGTAACGGCCCAGGAAGTTCTTGTCTTCGTAGAAGGTGACCTGAAACGAGCAGAGGGGGCAGAGTGGGGAGGTTCCTTGTTGTGGAGAACACTCTGTGTGTGGGGACACGAGGTTTGACTCCATTTTCTCAGAAGGCTGATTCATTATGTTATATATTATACTAAAATACTACATTAAAACTATATTAAAAGAACAGAGATAAAAGAATGATCAGAAAGCTACAAAGAACAAGAATGCATAACAAAATCTTGTGACTGCTCACAGCCTCGGCACAGGTGGCTGTGATTGGTCATCAAGTGAAAACAATCTACATGGACTAATGGAAGATGCACCTGTTGCATTCCACAGCAGCAGAGAGTTATTGTTTTCATTTCTTTTCTGAGGCCCTCAGCTCTCAGGAGGCAAAAATCCTAGCAAAGGATTTTCCATAAAATATCATAGCTACAGTTCCTCATCCAGAACATCTCCATATTCCAGCCACATTACGGCAGGAAATACCTGAAAGCAGAGTCCTTGAGATATCAGAAATCATCAAGCCCAGCCATGGAACGTGACCAACTGCAGTCAGTCAGAATAATTCACCTGTCTGGCCCCAATGCCTCCAGCTGCCGCCAGTGTTCTGCCCTTCCCAGCCCTTTGTTCTGTCCCAGTCCAACACAACACTCCCATGGAGAAGTCCCTGTCCTTTTTCCAACAAAACACTATCAAAGCAATTACCTCCCACCTTCTCTAGATCAGGAGTTACTAAATTATGGCCAGAGAGCTGTGAGAAGTCAATGGAATGTACAAAGCAGGTTTCTGGGGAGATGGGTGGGTCTAGCAGCACTGTGTTAGCAGCTAGACTTGATGCCTTTAGAGGGCTTTTCCTTAACAGTTCCATTATTTCTTTTATACTGACTTACCAAGTGTTTGTAGTGAGATCTTTACTGATAAGGAGATGGAGAAGTCTCTTTCCTCCCAGCTCATGTCTTCAAACCCATCCTTGTTCCCACTTGAATAACCCAAAACTTCCTTTCTCAAAACTCACTGCCCAAAGCTGGACATCACGCAAGCTTTGCCCATGGCAGGAGAAACTAAGGGAGCATTCCAGGTGTGTGGTGGGGAGCAGTTTTATGGATATCCAAGGATTGTATTTGCAGTTCTGCTTTCGTTGTTGCAAGTCCACGAAATCTCTGACAAATTCATGATCCATCCCCACATTTCTGTCCCAAGAGCTGCTCTATAGCCAGGCTGCTGATCCCAAAGCACTTTATCCTTGATCATAACCTGGCTTGAAATGATCTTGGGAGCTGATGAGTGAATCCTATTCCTCCCACCTGAGGCATCCCCCACCCAGCCAGCCCTGCAGAGGAGACACAGTTTTCCTCAAAAATCCTGTCATGAAAATATTGCCAAGCCCCAGACCAGACCAGTCCTTTCTCCAGCCCCATTTTTAGAGCCTTCCAGGACAATTACTCATCAAACGTTGCTCTTCTCCAAGAGGATTCCCAAACCATCACATCTATCTTGACTACTCATGACACCGGATGGTCTAGAGAGAATCTTTCTGGCCACACCCAACATGCAATGGTCCACAATCCATTTTTCGCATGTTTTTTTTCCCATACTTTGAGTATTAAGGTACACCCCCACCTCCTGTACTTCACCTGCAGTGCTTTGGCTACTGGTATTGATGTAACTTCCCTGCTCTTAAAAATCATTCATTGTCAGTGTTTCAACCGAAATCCAGGACAACTCGCTCACTTTTTATTTTTATTCATTTGTTTTGTGCTAAAAATTAAATTAGCCAGAGTTTTCCTCGAGCTGGTTGGACAGCATGTCCCACCAGCCTGACCAAGGGATCTAGGGAGTCAGACTGATCATGCCAGAGGATTCATGCTCTTGATTTTGTGGCCTGTTACTGGACAATTATTAGGATAATGCTATTTTCCTCTTAATTTCAAGGACTGATTTGCCATCACAAAGCAGTTGGTGCACACAAAACAACCTGTCCCCTAACATCCTGAGCAAGCTCTTCCCACCTTCAGCGGAGAGCTGGGAACCACTCTGACCTTTCCAGCAGTGAATAAAGGCTGTGAAAGGAGAGCACTGAAATGTCCAACTCCTGTTTTTCCACTCTTGAACAGTTAACCACACAGGCCAGGTCTTCCCAGCCACAACCCACTGCCTTTTCCAGATCCTGCTTCTGGATCATTGTTCCTAAAGGTATCACCTAAAAAATCTGCCAGCCTGACCCAAAGGCAACACTGAGAGCTCTGCACACTGGGTTTGGCAGTCATGCATCACCAGTCACCCTCTTCTTGAAGCCAGTGCTCCAGGAAGCCACAGCACCCCTGGAAAGCCCTCTGCAGGGATTCATTTATTCCCAGTCATCATTATCCTCTGCTGGGATGGCTGATCCCTCTCTCCAGCATCTGTCCCCAAGCTCTGATCCTGTCCCACTCCTGTCCAATGTGGCTGATGATGAACTCTGCCCAGTGTGGATCTGCTTTCTGGGCAGAAGGAACCTGGAAGAGCTCAAGGCCAGGTTGGATGGGGCTTGCAGCAGCCTGAGATAATGGAAGGTGTCCCTGCCCATGGAAGGGGGTGGAACTGGATGGGCTTTAAAGTCCTTTCCAACTCAAGCCATCCTGGAATTCAGTGATGTCCCTCCCCACCCAGCCTAACACAACCAAACTGGAGCCTGACAAAGCTTCCTGATGTTTCCAGGAGAGCATTTCCCCTATAAAACCACAAAGCTAAAGAAATCCAAAGGCAAATTAAGGATATGGCTGTTCCTACAGAACTGTGTCCAAACTAGGTGCTGCTCCTTGGTTTAATTTCAGAATTTAAGGGATCCTCCCCACCTGTTCTCCAGCACAGCCCTTCACACACACCCTCAGCTCCTTTCAGACCTTTGCTTCCCAGCTTTCCTGCATGGACTCAGGCACCAACAGAGCAGGTTGATGTCTTCACACATAGAATAATTACAGATTCCAATTCCAGATTTTCAGCTTTGTTTCTGTCCCCTCTCACTCGCAGGGAAATTGCTTTCCTTCAGCCAAACCCTGCAGGAGCTCTGCTCCCAGCACTTCCCTGTTAACCTCTCCATGCCCAAACCTTCCCTTTTGGGGGTTACCAGTCACATACCTCATTTGCCAGAGCAGACCTTCCTTGCAGGAATGTAAAACTTTCACTTTGGTTACCTCACCTGAGTTATCACATATTTCTTTTCAACAGTAGCTTAGCTAGAAGGAAACTCATAAAAATATCCAATAGTGCCTCCTCTGTCAGCAGTGATCCCTTTCCAGGGCAGATCACTCACCAGGGTTTTGAGCAATGGTGTTTAATTCCCTACTTTGCCCTTTTCTTCTCCCTGGAATGTGCTAAACAAGAGCACAGCATAGAGGAGTAGGAGATAACTCCTTCTGGCCACCTTGCTGCCCCCCAGCAGCACATATTCCATTAATTCCCCATGCCACACTCCCAGGGGACACAGCTTTCAGCAGGGGAAAGGCAGAATGTGCTCAAAGATTTCCAAGCTGACAGAAGACTCAAGGATGGAGCAGTTGCAGTTTCCCAGCACCTTCTTTAGGTTCAGGTAGAGAAAGTTTGCACCCCGGGATCCAGGAGCCACCAGCACACCCTCCTCGGTTCCCAGTCCAACAGCCCAAGCCCTGAGAGCCACAGAGCCGAAGGACACGGAAAAGCCAGGAGCAGATCTCCCATGGCATTGCCCAGTGCCTCCAAACCCACTGTGCTTCCAAAGCCCCTTGGTTCTCACAGCCTCCACAGGCTGAAAGGAATCCAGCCCAAAAGCTAAACTCAGATGAAGCTCTTCCTGCAGCCTCCTAACAGTGTTTGGCATTCCACAGGGGGCGCTGGCCCAAGTCCTCACCCTCCTTTCCTTTCCCAGCTGTTTCTCCCTGCCCAGTCCCAGTTCAAGTTCTGTGGGATCGGCCAGCTCAGCTCTGCTAAACCCAAGCCTGAGGAGCTGGATCCCACTGAGATGTCACTCCAGCTGAAGGTGAGCTTCCCAACCTACCTCCTTCTCCAATTCCAGTTCATCCCTGCCGATTGCACCGATCCCAAGGCCAGTGTGCATCCCTCAGGGAACACTATTCCCTTCGGTGCCGTGGCCATCCCTGGAGCCTTTCTGTCACAGCACACCCTCTGCTCCCCATGGAAAAGGGATGTGGCAGCTCTGCTGGTGCTGGCAGTCAGGCTCTCTCCAAGGGAGCCTTCCATGAGACCCCGTTCTGCAAGCACATTGATTCCCTGCTGGCACAGCCCCTCCACCCCCAATTCACAAGGCACCAGACCCTGCTGATTTAGAACCATTTCAAAATGCCTCCTCACCAGTCACTGTGCTTGACTCCATCCTCTGGCAGAGCCACACCTAGAGGAACCAGCCAAAATCTGGGAAAATACTTGGGAGGGCTCAGCTCCAGCTTCCCTCCACGGGAGGAGGGATTTCAAGCATCTCCCCCTGCCCACACGCTGACAGAGGGGGAAGCTGTCAGCAGAACAAAGAAAACAAAGTTTCTCCACAATTCATCCCTGCGAAATTCTGCACTTTTAGCCAAAATCATGAATACACTGCAAACAAACTTACCTTGGTTCCAGCTCTGGACATTTTCCGTTCCAGCCAAGCTCCCCTGTGCCGGAGGAACGTCAGCAGCTGTTACAAACAGCCAGGATCTGAGGTGCCCTTTTTATAATGGGCTTGTTTTAAACCAGACAGCCGCTTTGTCATGAGAATAGGATCCAAAAATTGAGTCAGTGATTCTGAGGCTATAGCCGATTTCCAGAAAAGCAAACAGGATTATGGAATAAAGGAAGGCTTCGCCATCCTCCCTTTGTTACCATTTGCTGAGTCAGAACACCAAAACTCTTGCCAAATGCACTCAAAACACGCAGCCCCTGCCAAGGACGGGCAGTAATTTGGCTGCTCCCTCCCTTCCAAACTTGTTAAACAAGAAGGAATCCTCGTTGGCTCTTAGAGACCCACCCCATTTGTAAGGAGGGTGCATGGTATTCATCAGGGCATGCCCTGTGCAGTGAAGGATGCAATGAAGGAATGACAAACAAGTGCTCAGAGCAGACATCAGAGGCTTGCAAAGACCAGCTCTGCATTGAAAGCTCTCAATGGAGACATCTGTGCAGCCTCTTTGCTGCACATTTTTCTGGGACACCCTCAGCTGGAGCTACACTACTCCAAACACCTCCTGACATAGCGGGAAAGAAGGATGTGTGGCCATCTCCCCACTCCCCACAGAGTGATTTCACACATCAAACGATGCCCAAATTTCTGTTGTCTCTGCAAGTGTCACAAATTCAACCCCAGCTCTCAGCCCAGCACCTGAGGTTGGAGCAGAGTTTTCCCTTCAGCCACACTCCGGCCCTGGGTGCAGGGAGGCCGAGGATCACTGGCTTCCACAGCCACCCCCCCGCCAGTGCATTATGAAAAACCACCTCTGCAGCTATTCAGTGGCCCAGCCCAAAGGCTTAGTGAGACAAAGGGACACGAATTTGGCACAGCAGCGCCCGAAACACACAGCCCCTCTTTCAAATCTGTCAGGACAAGCACTCTCGCAACAGCAGCTCTGTAAATGCAGGCAGATGGGAGAGCCTGGGGCACACACAATCAGCAGCTGCTCCTCTTCCCATTTTAGGAGCCTTGAATCACCCAGAGCTGTTGCTCTCACTGAGGCCACTTGGATTGATTTAGTTTTTAACTCCTGAAGATCACAGTCCAAGCACAAGCTGGGTTCTATCAGCAGGTTCACAGCTCAGAGCTGTGGTCACTTCACACATCCCCTCCTTTAGTGGTTGGTTAAATACAATAAACTCAACTTACATAAACAGAATAAATGTAATAAACTCACCTCACCTGCCTGCCCAGGAGCCAAGGGAGACCTTCAGAGGAATTCTGAGGCTGTGCACTCGAGAGCACTGTGCCTTCCCCTCACTCTCAGCTTGGATTGCTCTTCCCAAGGCACCACCAGCTGCTGCCTCCACTCATCCATGCAATGCCTTTGCCTATTTTCCAAGCTTATTTAAGTGCTCAGCTATGAGCACATGTCCCCAAAACACATCCCACCAGCACATGAGAATGGTGCTTATTCAAGCTGATAATCTTTATGAAAATTATGAGAGATAGGAATAGGGCTTGTATCAAAACTTTGTGCCAGGGCAGCCTTCAAAACCTTCAGCTGCATGGCTGAAGTTTACAGGAGTTTTACTTTCAGCCTGGCAGGACTACATTCTTTTTTTTTGCCCCACTTTCCCCATAAATTAGCAGTGTCTCTCTCTGACAGGTTCACATTTCATTAAGATAAAAGAAGTTCTGTCCTCCTAAGACCAACTGTACAGGACACGTGCCAGGTTTATCCAACAAATCTGGTTTATTGACATTTGTCAAAACGATGCAACCATATACAAAAATTAATCTTCAAAAAGTGCCACCTTCATATTAAAAATAAAACAAACCTGTTTGATTTCACTCATTAAAAATTTAAACATTTCTTTTTCACATTTATAAAAACAGCACCACTGGTTTGTACCATGAGGATGCAGGTGATGCCCAGGGCCTGCATCCAGCTTTGTCCCAGGAAACCTGGTGTGCTGGCCACCAAGGACACTAACTGCTGTGACAGCTCTGCAACAAGGCACACTTCATCTTCCCCCAGTGCCAGGCACCTCTCAGTCTACAGCACATTCCTGGGAAAGCAGCAATGCTCAGGAATCCTACAGCAGCCAGGCAGTCCCATCCACACCAGGGCTGGGTGTCAGATCCAGTGGGTGTAGGTGGGATGGCACAAAGTCTTAAATGAGAACTGGGCTGGGTGGATCACTGGCTGTTCCCAGAGCTCTGGAACAAAATAAAAGGAGACAATTTTACTTCTAACACCAGCAAAGAAAAAGGAATTCAAAGGCTAAATCAAAAATAAAACAATTTTCTAATGGTTTGAAACATGCCATGGCAGAAAAGCACAGTAAGGGCAGGTCTCCAGCTCCTAAACCACTTCTGCCTGGGAAGAGTAAGTGAGAATTATCCAAAGTCTTACTGTAACAATTACCCAAAGTCTCAATGAAAGAACGACCCAAAGTCTCACTCAACTCTCTTTAGCAAAAAGTGAGATGGGTAGACATCAATACACAGAGTTTCTTTGAAAGAGCAGCTATTCCAATCAGTTTTATATCACATTATGTGCAATTTGCCCATCTGCCTTACAGATTTCAGCTGAGAATGGGTTTTGAGAGGAAAGTAAGAACTAAACCCAAATGCCAGGCTTTTGTGAGAACATTCACTCAGGCTGAATACCTCTGCCTTGGCATGGGACAATTCTTGGGTAGGGAGAAGCAAGAGAAGGAGACCTTTTACTCACCTCCCTTTCCTTCTGCTGCCCAGGAATGTTATCCTGCCCAGGAATGTTATCCTGCTGCCTGCTTGGAGCCCAGGGTAGGAGGGACCAGGCTGTCCAGCTGCTGCAGGTTCCCTGTCTGAACCAGCCACTCATAGAATTTGTTTTCTACCACAGTCTGGAACTGTTTCCTCTGATCCCTGGAACAGACACAACAGCAGGGAAATATGGAAAAATCATGTTTATTCACAGTATTGTACTTCTACCCCCTCTTCACTATCCAAACAAGCCTCCAGATGTAGCAGGAAGAGCCAGGCTTGGTTCCTGAACCTTGCAGAGACAACCAGAAAAGGTTTTTACTGAGTGAATGTGATGCTAATGAACACCAAAGGCAGAACCTGGTGGAGTTGGAGAAGTCATACAAAATTCCCCATCCCACCACCACAGCCACCCTGCTCCAGGGCTGCCTCCACTTTCCCCTCAGGGCACAGGTGAAAAACTGTCTGAAAAGGGAGAAAACTAAGATTAGCAACCAGTGCTTAAACACTAAGGATATGAAACTCTGTTATGACAGCACCAGAGAGGATGGAGATCAGGGAAAAAATGCACCTATAAACACATCTCACATCATTTCTGTTGCTCATAATGAACTTCTGAGGTGTTTTTGGCAAGCCTAAAAGGGTGGGCCACTCAGCTCAGGCTAACAGGCACTGGTCAGATGCCCAAAAGCGTCTCCAGAACAGCATCCCAGCCCTCTGGGATCAGCTCACATCTGGAATTTCTTAAGCCAAAGGTGGCACAATTGTTGAGTAGCTCCTGATGGATTTTTTCGAGGAGTTTACACAATTAATTTCTGAACACCAATGAAATGTGAACATTTTTCAGTATTCTGGAGATTTGGTGTGGGTTTGCTTTGAGCCCATTCCTAATTTGATGTGCTGATCCCATTCTGTACTGGGAAAAGCAGGAAACCAGCTCCAGAGGAGACCACAAAGGGGAACAGAGGGATGGAGCACCCCTCCTCTAAGGAAAGGCTGTGAGATTTGGAATTGTTCAGCCTGGAGAAGAGAAACTTCAGGGTAAAATCACTGTGGCCTTCCAGTGCCTGAAGGAGCTACAAGAAACATGGAGACACACTGGGCAAGAGCCTGAAGTGACAGCACAAGGAGAATGGCTTCCCACTGCCAGAGGACAGGGTCAGATGGGGAATTCCTCCCTGTGAGGGTGCTGAGGCCCTGGCACAGGGTGCCCAGGGAAGCTGTGGCTGCCCCTGGATCCCTGGAAGTGTCCAAGGCCAGGCTGGAGCAACCTGGGCTAGTGGAAGGTGTCCCTGCCCACAGCAGGGAGTGGAATCTGGTTGGGTTTTTAAGGTCCCTTCCAATTCAGGCCATTCTATTCAGTTTTGTCCTACCCACCCTCAGACAGGCTCCTTGTATCCACACTCTTTTTTCAAGTTAAGGCTGCTGTCTGTATGTTCTTTTCCATTTGAGCCATTCCCCAAAAAGCAGAGGTTTGGAACATAAACTAACCCAAATTCCTCCCCAGTGAACACAAAGGCAGCCACTTCTTTCTTCCCTTGTGGATTTATCTTCTCCAAGAGCTTTTTCTCTACCTTGATCTGCTACTGACCCTGAAAGACTTTCTGTCTGATACGCTCAGAAAAATGAATAAACAGGATTTTATGCTTTTGCAAGTTGTTCCTCAAGCTGTCTTCTTGGTCCTGTCTTACTGGGGTTTTACTTTCAGCCTGGCAGGATTTACATTCTTTTTTTGCCCCAGTTTCCTCAATCAGACAACATCAACTTCTTGAAAGATGTCTTCTTATTTCTAACACTCTCTTTCACCTCCCCGCTCGAGCACAGCAGCTTTTTTCTTTCTACAAGCCTGATATCCTGTTTGCTCTAAGCTTCCTACTTGTCTCCCTTCTTGTTTCCCTGCCTGCAGGAGACAACAGACATTTTCCACTGTCAGCTGCCCAGTTTCTTTTCAACAAGCCTCTAAACTTGCCAGTTTTCCCTCTTTTATGGAATAAGCAAGCTCTTGCCTCCTGTGACTGCAGCAGATGAGAGCAAATCTAAGCACATCATCCCTTTTCCTCAGATTTCTTTCACAGGAAAGTTCTGACAGGCCAAACTCCTTCCCAAAACTGTGGAGGGAAGCAGCAGCCCAGGGAGAACAAGAGATGTTTGAAATGGGGTTTTATCCCCATCCTGTGCTTGCCAAGGAAGCTGGGCAGAGGATTCCATGTGAAATTCCTCTGCTCCAGAGGAATCTAAAAGTTACTGCCCAAAGGTGATCTGCTGCAATGATGCACATGCACATTCCCAGCTCACCTCAGCAAGGGCTGGGACACTTACAGCTTCAATCCCAAAGTGAAGGCTGTGCACACCCAGCCCTGACCCAATCCACTGCCAGGGTGGATCCCTCACCTCAGCAGCAGCTGGGAATGCTTTTCCTGGAGTCTCACAAGCTGGGAAAATGCAGCCATGAGAAAGCCCCTCCTCAGGAGCAGCGTGGGGGAGGGAGGGGATTGTGCCTCTTCAATCCACTTAGTGAGGCCCCACCTGCAGAGCTGCCTTCAGCTCTGGGATACCCAGCATAACAAGGATGTGCTGCTGGAATCCAGAGGAGGCCAAGGAGGGGCTCCAGGGGCTGCAGCACCTCTGCTCTGGAGCCAGGCTGGGAGAGCTGGGGGTGTTCACCTGGAGAAGGGAAGGCTCCAGGGAGACATCACAGCACCTTCCAGTGCCCAAAGGGGCTCCAGGAGAGCTGGAGAGGGACTTGGGACAAGGGACTGGAGTGACAGGACATAGGGGAATGGCTTCCCACTGCCAGAGGGCAGGTTTAGATCAGATATTGGGAATAAATCCTCCCCTCTGAGGGTAGTGAGGCCCTGGCACAGGTTGCCCAGAGAAGCTGTGGCTGCTCCATCTCTGAACTGCTCAAGGCCAGGTTGGACAGGGCTTGGAGCAACCTGGGATAGTGGAAGGTGGTCCACAGGATGAGCTTTAAAGTCCCTTCCAACCCAAAGCATTTTGGGATTCTACAACCCTGAGCTATGCCTGTGAGCATTAGTCTTCCCACCTCACCAAACAGAATCCCAGGATTGCTAATTACTAATGCTCTGGGACTGGCCTGTAAGACACGGCACACACAACTCCTTCAAGGATTTCTGTGGAACCCCATCCAACTACCCTCTGTGGCTGAGCTCTGCCCTTCCTGGGGACACTCACCTGCTCAGCCCTGCCTCCTTCACCGTGCGCTGCCACACCTGCACCTTCTGCTCCCGCTGGCTCAGCACCTCCTGGTACTCCTGGGGAAGCCCCCCGGGGGTCTCTGTGGTGTCTCCTTCCATCTCAAAGGGAATCACAAAGGTGTAGAAGTCTGAGGGGGGCAGGAGCCGGAAGAAGCTGGTGTCACCGCTGTCCCTGCACACCAGCATGGGGCTGTCCCAGTAGTTTGGCAGAGTGGCCAAGCCCACCTGAGCCATGTGGTCTTCCAGCATGGGGTAATGGGTGTGGAAAGGGGCAAAGCTGACTGCCCTGTTCCCCGAGAGGATGAGGGGCTGCGTGGGGGTGAGCGTGTGGAAGGTACAGCCCGTGGTGGACGCGAGGGACAAGCGGTGGCAGACCACGATGACCTTGACGTTGTCACAGCTCTGGACGTGCACGGATGTCCCCACGGGGCCCAGGACAAAGGTGCTGTTCCGGCACTTCTCGATGGTCACGGATCTGCCGGGGAAATACAGGACCATTAGGGATGGAAGGAACCTCGAGCCAGCCCAAGGCAGGGTCACCTGCAGCAGGTGACACAAGAACGTGCCCAGGTGGGCTTGGAATGTCTCTAGAGGGGGACTCCACATCCTCCCTGGGCAGCTGTTGCATTGCTCTGCCACCTCAATGGAAGGAAGTTCTTCCTCATGTTGAGGGGGAATGTTTTATTTTCAGCCTGGCAGGATTTTCACTCTTTTTTTTGCCCCAGTTTCCTCAATCAGACAACATCAACTTCTTGAAAGATGTCTTCTTATTTCTAACACTCTCTTTCATCACTCGAGCACAGCAGCTTGTTGTGTCTTAGTTTATGGCCATTGCTCCTTGTCCTGTCCCTGGCACCACCTGCAGATCTGTGTATGGACTGATGGGATCCCCTCTCAGTCTGGTTTTTTCCAGGCTAACCAGCTCCCCCACCCTTTCCTAGTCAGGAAGATGCTCCACTCCCTTCATCATCTCCACACCACCCTCTCAGGAGCTCCTTGCCCCTCCTGAGGAACCCAGACCTGAACAGAGCACCCCAGCTGTGCCTCACAGGCTGAGCAGAGGGGCAGGATCACTCCCTGACCTACTGGGAATGCCCTTCCTAATGCCCCCCAGGATCCCATTTTGGCCTCCTGGCCCCCAGGACACACTCATGGTCAGCCAGGAGTGCAGCTGTGTCCCAGGAGACCCAAACTCACCGCAGGGGGGACAGGAGGTAAATGAAGGACTCGTTGCAGCGATGGATCCTGACGTGAGCCCCCACCAGAGTGTCTGAGCTCTTGGCCAGGGTCTGCCTGTACACCTGGCTCATGATCACCATGGGGGACACCTCTGGCACCACCCGGGCACTGCAGGCAATCTTGGCTCTCCTGGTTGTTCCTTCCACTGCAAAACAAGCCCACACAAGTTCTGGGTCCAGAACATAACCAGCCTCAAAGTTCAAGGATGGTACCTCCCACAGCAGTCACACCATCCCTGATGCCTCCTGGGCAGATCAGCAGCACGAGGCACCAGAAATTTCAGAAACTGAGAGACACTGAAGGATCAAAACCACTTCAAGGTTACTTAGGAGCAGTCAAAGCCTCCCACAAGCAAAGAAACTCCAGTTCCACAAGCCTGTTGCTGAACACAAGACTCACCTTAGCAAGAAGATCCTGAGGGTGGGTTTTAAGCAGGAATTATGTGTTTTGAAAAGGGAAATGGACCCTCTAGGACACAATCCTTAAACCCTTCCCCATCCTCCCTAACCCACTGCCCCTCCTGGGATCCTGCAGTCAGGGAAACAAAACATTGAGTTAAATTCCTGATCCTAAGGGGGAAAGTGCCTTGGCTCCACTGCCATGTCCCTGAAGAGGAGGGGCTGGGTTGGAGACAAGGAAACTTAGACCAGATCCCTGGTCAGCAACACGAGCTGAGTTCCCATTTCTGTTTTTGCTTTTTTTTTCTTAAAATTTTATTTACACTATTTATCTAGATTTATTTTTCTGTATTTCTAAATTTATTTCTGTATTTCTAATTCTCTCTATTTCTACTTCTTTATTTCTCTACAGTTTTGTATTTTGATTTCTATATATTTCTGAATACTTCTGCTTCTACTTTTCCATACTCCTACTTGCTGTACTTCTTTATATTTCTATATATTTCTATTTTTCTCACATATTCTCATTCCCCCCCACATCCCAATGTCTCCCCACTCCCCAATGTCTCCCCATATCCCAATTTCCCCCCATATTTCTGTCTTTCCAAGAACAGTTTCACCCACCTTGCTGTGCCCACGCCAGCTTCTTGCCAGCCTTGAGGCAGACAGACATTCCCAAGGGATTGGCAGTGAGGGAGGAGCGCAGCCAGCTCTCCAGCTTGGGCAGGGAGAAGGTTCTGGAGGCCTTGGAGTACCCATTGTGGCTGTGGCAGGGCTGCCTGAGGGCCAGCTCGTGCAGGGGCCGCACGGTGCCCGAGTTGCTGACCGTGCCCTCCAGCAGGAAGCTCAGGGCACACACGGCTTCAAAGGACACCAGGCTGCTGCAGCTGGAATGGCAAGAGGCTGAGAGCTGCTCTGGCTCCAGCAGCAGCTCCAGGATATCCAAGAGGTGGCTCTGAACAAAGGCAAGGTGCTCCTGGTCGTTCCAGTTCTGGAGGGGCAGGAAAACACAAGAGGGGGTGAGTTCTCTAAGATGAGAAGCTCCATGGACATCATATCATACATACATACATATCACACATCATATCATACAAATCCTTGCTCAGAACCCTTCCAGAAGAAGGAAAGACAGTCAGGCACAGCGCTCACTCCTGCTGCTCTGCTCTCCCAAAGCTGGAAAGACACCTCCCCCCAAAAACTCAAAATAAAGCACTTCATTCCAACTCGAGTACCAAGTATTTCCTTCCAGAGAGCAGCACCAGGCTCTTCTGCAGTCCCACACAAACCCAGGCCAGTGCTGCTGGCATTCAAAGGGAGGACACAAATCAATAGCTGAACTCAAGGATTGGAGCTGCTCCACTGGAAAATCCCTGCAGCTGGGCCAGACCTGCAGCCAGGATTCAGTGCCAGGATAAAAAGCAGAGGGTCATTTCTCCAATAAACCAAACCCTCTGAAAGAATCCTTATTTCAAATTCTAAAGGGCTCCAGCCCCAAAAAAAGCAGGAGACTGCAATTCTGGCAGAGCTTCATAAAGCTGAGCTTTGCTGAAGGAACACAGGGCTGTGACTGCACCTTGTCCTCACCACTTTTGTTCAACATTTCAGGATAAAGTTATCCAGCTCCTATTTTTAATCACTCCAGCTTGCCCCAGGCTACATTTCACCAGCTCATCCTGCTCACAGCAGCACATCTGTGCCAGAATTCCAGAGGCTGGCACTGCCTTACACAGGGCTGCAAACTGTGATGCATTCTCCCACACAGAGCTGCCCACAGGACACGTCCAACTCGCTCCTTCCTAAATATCTGGCAGTATCTTAAAAGGAAACAGCGTTTCCACATGGTTCAGCTACAGATGAACAATCAACTCCCCTCTCAGAAACAGAATGTGGCACCCCGGAATCCAAAATTCCACACTGGATCATGGGAAAGGCACTATGAGCATGAGGAGAGCTCCCTGCTTGACTAGCAAAGCAAAAAGGCTGTTTCTTCTCAAAAGGAGACTTGCCAAGACTAACAGGGAATATTTAGTTGGCTTTGGACTCCAGGAAAGCCTCATGGAAAAATTTAAAAAACCTTTTTATAAACTATAGAGACTACAACAACTTCACTTTGTTACTACAGAACAGGAATCCTGCAGCTGGACTTTTGCTGTTTATCACAGGATAAACCCTCCCAGGAGGGTTTCAAAAAACCAGCCCCTTTCCACCCCCCTCAGGGCAGCTCCCCCTGGTCGGGGAGAGCCCCGGGTACCTTATTGCTGCTGGCCGCTTTCCCCGGCAGCCGGGCAGACTTGCTCCTGGGGCTGGGCCACTCGTCGCCGAGCAGGGAGCGCCGCAGGGACACGTTGTGCAGCTGCTGCACGTAGAGGAAGAGCAGGAACTGCAGCGTGTCCACGGAGAGCTGCGGAGCACGGGAGAGAGAGAGCGCTCAGGCGGGGCCGGGCCGGGTTCCCCTGCCCCGGCCGGGCTGCCCTGCCCCGGGCCGGGCTCTTGCCTTGCTCCGCTCCCGCTCCAGCTCCTCGGCGCTGCCGCAGGCCGCCTCGGCCTCGGCCCAGCGCAGGCGGAGCGACGGGGCGGCGCCGAGCAGGCTGCGGAAGAGCTCGAAGTAGAGCCAGGCGATGTCGCGGCTCAGCTGCAGCTTCCCGCAGGCGATGTGCCGCCAGCTCGGCCAGCGCAGCCGCGGGAAGCAGCCCTGGTCGGCCCGCGCGCGGGCGTAGGCGGCCGCCTTGCGCAGGTAGTGCGGGGTGAGGCGGGCGGGCGGCGGGGCCGGGAGCGCTCCCACCAGGAAGGGCTCCGTGCGCACCCACAGCCGCACCGGCCCCGCCGCCGCCATCGCCGCCGCCGCCACTTCCGGGTTCCGCCGCGGGCACCATAGAGACGGCCCTTCCCGCCTGCCCGGAGCCGCTGCCCATTGGCTGAGGCTGCCGGAGAAGGGGCGGGGAAAAGCAGCGCGCTCGCTGATTGGCTGCTTGGAAGGAAGTCGCCCTGGAGGGACGGCGGGGCGTGGCCGGCGCGCTCGGCGGCGACGCTCCGGCAGGCGATTGGCCGGCGGCGGTGAAGTGTGAGCAGCCCATTGGCCGGCGGGGCGCGGCGGCGCGCTCGGATTGGCTAGCGTGGAACACCCCGCGCTCCCATTGGCTGGCGGCGGCCGCCGGGGCGCTGCGGAGCCGCCGGGCCGCGCCGCTGCCGCCGCTCCCCCTCAGCCGGCAGGGCCGGGCCCGCCATGGCCCCCGCCTGGATCGGCCGCCTGTGCCTGCTCCTGCTCTGCCTCTGCGGGGAGGCCGCCGCGGGGTAAGTGCGCCGGCCGCGCCCTCGGCCCGGGGGTTCCGCCTCAGCCCGGGCCTGCCCCTGCTCAGGGTGGCCGCCGCGGCGCTGAGGGGACCCCGCTGGCTGCCCCTCATCGCTCTCCCCTCTCCTCTTCCCCCTCGCCCCTCTCCGTCCCCTGTCTCCCATCCCCGTTCTCCTTCTCGCTCCCCCGCTCCCCCTCCCTCACCTTCTCGCTCCCCCCGCGGCAGGAGAGACTTCTACAAGATCCTGGGGGTGTCCCGCGGCGCCTCCATCAAGGACATCAAGAAGGCCTATCGCAAACTGGCGCTGCAGCTCCACCCCGACAGGAACCCCGACGACCCCCGGGCGCAGGAGAAGTTCCAGGACCTGGGCGCTGCCTACGAGGTGGGGCCGGGAGCTGGGAGTGTCCTCCCGGGCTGGGGAGGGTGGGGAGGGCTCACGGTGAAACAGGCTGCAGCTTGGCCTTGGAGACTCGTGAGGATTCATCCCGGAGCGTTCAGGGGCTGGGGAAGGACGTTTGGAGGGAGTTAAAGGCTCTTCCCTAAGGTGCAGCAGGAATCTGTCCTTCCCCCTGTTACCATGTGAAACTCCATCTTCCCCCTGTTAATATATGGAATTCCATCCCACATCTCTTTTTATCACAGAATCCCAGGATGGTTTGGGTTGGAAGGGATCTCATTCCATCCCTTTGCCATGGGCAGGGATCAAATTCCCTTCCATCCTTCTCATCAATTTCCATCCTCCCCCTATTACCACAGTAAAACATCCTGCCCCTGTTAATCATCCAATTCCAGATACTCTCCCAAATGAAAAACCAAGATCCAAAGCATACCGAGTTCCTTTATAAGGGACACCCAATTCTGGTTCCACTTCACCCAAAACAACCAAATCCACTCACTGTGTCCCACAGCTAACTCAGCAGAAGGATTTCCAAGCTCTCCTGGCTAAACACAAAGACCTTGCAAGGTAGGACAGGTTGCTTTCCATCCTCCCCCTATTACTACACCAAGTCCCATCCTGCCCCTGTTACTACATCCAATTCCAGATACTCTCCCAAATGAACAACAAGGATCCAGAGCACACCAGGTTCCTTGGAGAGCTGTTCCTGCCAGGGGACAATCCAACACCTCAGCTCTCTCAGCCAGGAGGAAGCCAAGGCACCAGCTTAAAGTTCTTTGGGATTTATTCCCAGTTCCTCAAGGGAGGAGTGGAGGTGCAGCAGCTCCAAGTGTGTGCAGGGCCTGGCTGGGATTAGTCTGAGCTGGTGGGAAGTGAAAGGTGCTGGCCTTGGGTCTGGAGGATATTGAGTGAGAAAAGTAATTGTGGGGCACAGCAGGATTGCTGTTATTCCATGATGATGCTGTGGCATGCAAATGATGCCCCACACTAATAGCCCAGTGCATTAAATAAATCAAATACAGGTTATTGTATTGCCCAGAGGTGTGAAGGCAAAGCCTGCTTGCCTTGGCTGTACATGCATAGTGGTGGAATGCAGGCTGTTTCCTGCATGGTTTCTGTCCTCTTTGTCCTCCTTCTGTCACTGCTGGGCTCCACCTGCTCCTGCTCCCCCTTGAGAGACCCAGAGGAAGGTGGTGCTGAGAAATTCCATTGGCAGAAATTCCTAGCAGGGACTTGCTCTTTGGGTGGGAGCTTGGGGTCCTTTGGGATGAACCCAGCTGCAGGAAAAAGGATTTGTAGCCTGGCTCCTGCTTCCATCCCTGGTGCTCCTCAGATATGCAAATATTCCTCAAAAGAGGAAGTGGGAGAACCAGCTGGCATTTATTTCTCTGTGTGGAGAAAGAAAACTGTTCACTTTTGTTTTCTCTAAAAGCTGGGACCCCTTTTTAGTTCTGACTTAAATGAACTGGCTTTATTGTCACAGGGAAAATGACTAGAAAGACATTTTTTGTGGAAATAAGTCATCCCCTATCATTTGCAGCAGCTCAGGATTGATGCACGTGGAGCTGTGAGCTTGGTGCTGCTTCTGTGAGCTGGGATCTTGTTGGCACTTTCTGCTGGCAAAGGATTTCTCTGCCTCTTGCTCGAGTTCCAGGTGGTTTAAGTGTTTGCCAGCAGCTGAGATTATTCTTTCTATTTAAAAGCTGAGTGAAAAAATGTTTGTGAAATCAAATCAGAAAGCCAGTATTGATGTGTGTGAGGTTTGGGGGAAGCTTTTGATGCCCTTCCTTGCCAGGTCTTTATCTGTTTATTCAGGACAGCTTGGAACTCCTTCTGCTGAGTTAGCTGTGGGACACAGTGAGTTGATTTGGTTGTTTTGGGTGAAATGAAACCAGAATTGGGCAACCATTATAAAGCAGAATTTTCCTCACCATAAAGCCTCTGTTAACAGCACTGCTGCCCGGGGTCTGGGTAGCTGATTATGGCAAAGCTTTCCCAAAAAATTGAGGGGAAAGTGGGTTAATGAACCTGCTCAGTGTCTTCATTTTCACGGGCTTGGTGATTCCAGCCCAGAGCTGTGTGCTCTGAATTCAGGTGTTCCATCTAGGAAGGAGTCTGATCCCAGGAGAGGGAGCTGAGACTCTTCTACACAGAGTCATGAGTCTCAGGATGGATTTGGGAGGGGTTTCCATGGGAATCTCAAGTGGCAGAGGGAGAGCTGAACCTTTACCTGCTGGGTGGAAGTAGTGAAGTCTCCGCTGATTTTTTTTCCCTGTTGCTAGCATTTATCAGTGGTTATAATTCTGTGGAATTATATTCAGCATGGTTTGAGTTGGGAAGGACCACAGGCAGGGACACCTTCCACTATCCCAGGCTGCTCCAAATCCTGTCCAGCCTGGCCTGGGACACTTCCAGGGATGGGGCAGCCACAGCTTCTCCAAACACCCCAAATTCAGTTGGTTTTCATCTTTTAGCTGCTTCTCCACCTGTTGAGTTGCTTCTCCACCTGTTCCCACTCCTGTACAGCCTTCTGAAAGCCAACCTGCCAACTCTGGCTTTTCCAAATATGATCAATGGGGCAGGAAGGGCAAGGAAGACTAAATGTGACCAGAGACTTCTGGATCTCTGAGGCAGGAAAGAGCAAAGATCCAAACTTAGGAAATAAAATTGATGCTTAAAAGTCATGGCTGAGACATAGGAATGGTGGTATGTAATTGTTTGCCTCAGCATGTCCTACTTTGTAGAATTTGAGTTATTCCTTCTGATTATTTTTTTAATATTTAAGATAAACTCACTGTTTATGTTTTCCAGGCTACTCCTGCTTTTTTTAATGAATGAAATGTACTTGTTGTGAGCTTAACTTTTCCAGACAGCACAGCAAGCAGGGCTCCTGTAGAATCCCCAGTGAAAAGTGCTGGGGGCCCTCAGAGCCTTGTCCAACACCTCCCCTGAGCCCCAGATGAGCCTTTCCTCCATCCCTGCCTTTTCCAGGTGCTGTCAGACGAGGAGAAGAGGAAGCAGTACGATGCCTATGGAGAGGAGGGCCTGAAGGATGGGCACCAGAGCTCCCACGGAGACATCTTCTCCCAGTAAGGAGTTTGAACCCTTTTGGGCTGTCCTGCAGCTGCTGCTCTGATTCTGTGATGCTCAAGCACCCTTTTGATGGGGTTTTTACCTGGCCCAGGGTCTCTGATGTGCAAGTTGAGAATTTGAAAAAATACATTTACAGTGGGTATCCCACATGCAGTTTCCAGTTTTGGTGTGCCCCACTCCTTGCTGCAAACAGGAACCAATAAAGACTGCCCACGTGGGCACCTCTGGGCACTCTGGGTGATTTTTCAGGTGCAGCACCTGCTTCAAACATGTGGAAACTTTCTCAGGTTATCTCCGTGTGTGATTGGGGTTTAACCTGTTGTCACACATCACTTTGGGGACACTTCGCCTTCTGCAAAGCAATGCTGTGGTTACTTGCACAGCCCCTGTAGAATTTGGAGCATTAAAAACCAAAGGCACTTGCACACTGCTTGGACAGAGCCTGATTTTCTTCCCCTTTGGATAAATTTCCTAAAATAATTCCAGAAGTTGCTCAGCTCCCGTAATCCTGGGTGAGGACTTGCACTGCTGCTCTGCTCTGTTCTGAGGGACAGTATGCAGGATTCCAGGGAGTTTTCCTCATCCCTCTTCTCCTCAAACTACTGAAAACCAAAAACCCAACCTGCTAGCAGCAATTTGCAGTGCTACTCAGAGAGTTTACACCTTTTGGTGGTGGCAGCTGAGCAGCAGTGCAGTGTGGAGAGGTCACATTTTGAGTGTTCTGCTCCAAATTTTGGGTTTTTTAGTGCATAAAACTCTTCCAAAGTGGCTACTGTGTTTAAAGACTTTAGTTGTGTTCTGTAGGAGCAAGAAGAGGTTCCTGGGTTTACTCAGGAGCTTTAGGACTGTGAGGAGGCTGCTTTTTAGTGGAATTTGCCCAGAATTCCTTCCTGACCTAACCAGTGTGCTTAACTCCAGTTTCTTTGGGGACTTTGGATTCATGTTTGGAGGGAACCCTCGCCAGCAAGACAGGAATATTCCCCGAGGAAGTGACATCATTGTGGACCTGGAGGTCACACTGGAGGAGGTGTATTCAGGAAACTTTGTAGAAGTAAGTTCACTTGTCTCAGTGTTTCTTGTGTTCCCAGGTTTGAGGTGCCTGACCAGAGTTCAGAATATCTTATCTCAAAAATTAGAGCTGAAATAGATACTCCTCTTCTGTGTCTGGTTGTGGTGCTATTTCCTGTAGTTTACTGAAGAAACCACACATTTATTCACCTTTTGCATCTGGCAGTGTCTCCATAAAGTGTGATAATACTGATTTGTTGGTTGTCAGTCACCAGCTCACCTTGATTAGTGCAGCAGCCCAGTTGGAAGAGGTGTAAATTGTCCCTCTGTAGAGTGTAGGGATATCTGAGGGGCTGCTCATAAGCTTCAAATTCACTTTGCAATTCTTGTAAAACCACATTGAGGATTTTTCAGTCTCCTTCTAAGGCCAAACTTGTCACTGCAAGTTTCCAGATTATATAACTGAGAAGAGTATGTGGAAAAGTATTATATTCTTTCAAACAAGCTCCATCTCTGGTGCTGACAATCCCTCCTGTCTGCATGTTGGCTTTCCATTGGATTTTATGTTTTAGCTGTTGGGGGGCCTCCAGATAATTTCCCCATTGTGTGGGACAAGGAAGTGTCATAACCAAAGTGTGGGGTGTTCCATCCTAGTGGAAAAGTGTGGAAAGAGAATGGCAATAGTGATGCCAGAGAGAGCTTTTCTGGTGTTTAACATGTGATCACAAGGTGAAAACCTGTCATTGTTTGGCCAAGGCCACATTTGCAGCTATTGTGGCAGCACCACACAACAGCATGTCCCTGCCCATGGCACAAGGCTGGAATTAGGTGATCTTTAAAGTCCCTTCCAACCAAACCATTCTCTGTTCAGAGGAATCCAGACCCTTGTGGAGACCCAGGAACACTGACATCAGCCTCTCCCTCTTCCCTGCAGGTTGTCAGGAACAAGCCAGTGGCAAGACAGGCACCTGGCAAACGGAAATGCAACTGCAGGCAGGAGATGAGAACCACCCAGCTGGGGCCTGGGCGCTTCCAGATGACTCAGGAAGTTGTTTGTGATGAGTGTCCCAACGTCAAGTGAGTTTGGTGCTCGTTCCTGCTCCACAGAATCCTAAATTCCATGGTTTTGTGTAGTGACATCAGTGTAGGGATGTGTATTCCAAATCCCACCGCTAGGTGGGGGAGCATGCCTGTGTTCCCAGGGAGAGCTGGGGACTTTGGGAAGGTTTAACACCAGCTTCTCATTTCCCGGGAGCCATTCTTGATTCTTACATCTCCTGGATGTAGAGCTCCCCAGTTTCCTCTTCCAGCCTTTTATCCCTTGCACACTCACACTGCAGTGGAAGTTCCACAGCAGAATCTGAACGGGAAGCACACAGCTGGGAACAGCTGGATGTGGAATGCCATGCTGTAGTCACACCTCCTGATGCTGACTGTGTATATGGGAGCTTTCAGCTTCACCTTCTCTGCTCCCTGAGTCTCAGCTCACCAGAAAGGCAGCTCTGACTCTCTTGGTTTAGATGAGAGCATGTGTGAGCTTGTGGGGGTGTTCTCCTTACCCCAGGGACACAGATTAAAAGTTGAGATGAAGTTGAAATAAATAAATCAAGTTGAAAACTGAGTGCTGGGTTGCTCTTCCCATTTTCAGGCTGGTGAATGAGGAGAGGACGCTGGAAGTGGAGATAGAGCCGGGGGTGAGGGATGGCATGGAGTATCCCTTCATTGGGGAAGGTGAGTGTGTGCTCAGCTCTGAGCTGCTCCTCCTCCATGGTTCTCTGGCTCTGGCAGTGCCCAAGCCCCCCATGTGGCTGGAAGTGCTGTGTTCTCTGCATGTGCTGAAATCCAGGAGCACGTTCCTAGTCTGGATAACACAGTTCCACTCCCTTAGCTGGCAGTGGGGACATGCACAACACCCTGAGCTTCTGTTCCAGGCTTGAGCCTTTGAAAGGATCCCCTCTGCCCTTCAGTGACTAAAGGACATCATTAACATGCAGACAGGTCTTCAGAAGAGCAGAGGTGTGACCTTGCTGAGGCAACACCCATAAAGCCCTAAGCTCTTTAGGAGATGTTTAAGCAGAATTTTGGTCATTTAAAGATCAATTAGTTGGGTTTTTTTTCCTTTAACTTGTGAGCTGCAAGTCTGTAATATCCTGCTTGTATCTCCACTTGTGCTAACTATTTTCTTTAAAGAAAACTCTTCTTTCTCCCCCACAGGTGAGCCCCACGTGGATGGGGAGCCAGGAGATTTGCGCTTCCGAATAAAAGTTCTTAAGTAAGTCTCCAGCCTAGTTAGGCTCTTGCTTGGCCAGATGGAGCTTGTCCTTCAGCAGGGCAGGTGCAGGTCTGGCACTCAGGGCTGTGCAGGATGCTCAGCCCTCGTGGTGCTGGAGGAGCTGGACTTGATGCTGTTAAAAGTGGAATTATCAAAGTCTTTTTTTTTTTTGGCTTGAATTCACCATGTGTGATTCAGAATAAATATCTTGTTTTTTCTAGCACACAATCTTGTAAGGAAATGCACTACTAAGAAAATTGCTGTGTGAGTCAGGACTTCTTGCCACACCTCACCACTCAGTGCCCTAGAAATAGAAAAGACACTTATCAGTGCATATCTTACACAGGAAAATGAGGCTAAATTTGATTCATTCCTCACTTCCCCTCCTATTTATGATTTCTCCAACCTCCCAAACAGAAGAAAAGAAGCTCAAGGACCTGTTTCCCCTCTGGTGAAGGAGTAAAGTTGAATGGCTCTTATTTCCACAGGCACCCAGTGTTTGAAAGGAGAGGAGATGACTTGTACACAAACGTGACAATCTCGCTGGTCGAGGCACTGACAGGCTTTGAGATGGATATTGCCCACTTGGATGGGCACAAGGTGAGGCCCAGGGTGTTGTGTGCATCCCAAATTCACCTGCAGCTCCGTGCTCAGGATTGGCTTGCTCAGGGTCTGGTTATCTACAGTATTCCCTCTGTTGGAGCATTCCAGGCCAGTGGACTCTCTATGAGGGGTGCACAGTGTGTGCCTCACTTCCTGTGAGCTGTCCCAGCAGAGCGTGGTGTTAGTTCTGGCATGTGTCCAGTAAAACAGCCTGGACCCGTGGGATATCACTGGTTTTGGCAAGGAATCAATGCCAGTTGGAGCTTTCCAGTGGCTTGGAAAGAGTGTTGGAGTATTGGGGTGCACACACAGAACATGGGCTGCCCAGGGAGGTGGTGAAGTCCCTGTCCCTGGAGGTGTCAAAGGAACATCTGGATGTGGCCCTCAGTGCTCTGTTGACAAGGTCACAATCAGTCTTGGCTTGGACTCAATGATCTTGGAAGTCTTTCAGTGATCCTGGGATCCTGTAACACCACTAATGTTCTAAATTTCCTTTTCTCTCCAGGTTCACATTGTGCGGGATAAAACCACAAAACCCGGCGCCAAGCTGTGGAAGAAGGGAGAAGGTCTTCCAAACTTTGATAACAACAACATCAAAGGCTCCCTAATAATCACCTTCGACGTGGAGTTCCCCAAGGAGCAGTTGACGCCGGAGCAGCGGGAAGGTGCGTGCCCAGAGCCCTCAGCCTGAGCCTGGCACAGCTCCTCCAGGGGCTGGAGCAGCCAGGAGGGGCTGTCCTGTCCCTGTGCCCCTTGTCCAACATGACACAGTTGGCTGATGGCCTGTGATGAACTCCCACTTCCCTTGGAAGAGAGGGAGCTTGGCTGCTGCGGTTGTGGCTGAGGTTGGCATGTGCTGCTGCTGGAATGCAGCTCTTGGCAAGTTTGCAGGTGTTTTGTTTTGGTGCTGCTCATCTGTCTGACCCCACAGCCTTGCTGGGCTCAGCCTCTGTCTGCTTTGCCTCGGCTGGAATGGGATCACAAAGGGTTTTCCAGCCCCTGCTGCTACTTTCTTGGAGGGGAGACTTGTGGAAATCCCTCTGCTGCTGAGGGTAAGGAATGTCACACTGTGTCAGGAGAAGGGTTGTTCCTTCCCACAGCTCCTTCCACCCTGCTCCCTCTAGGACAGATCTGCTGCTCAGCTTCAAATAGAAACCTGATGAACCATGTAGGAATACTAAAATTGCCAGAAGGGTAAATCCTTAAATCCTGTACTCCCAGCAGGGAATTCTTTGCTTCAGCAGCCTCTGTGGTTCTGCTGCTCCACATCAGAGTGGGAATCAAGGGCCTCATCCTCTGCCACAGGACAAAGATATTCCTGGCACGTACTAGTGCAGCTCTTCAGGAAATCCCCATCCCCAGAACTTCTTGCAGGGCTTCTTCTGAAGTGGATTGACTTCTTTAAGTGGATTTCCTGGACTCCTCAAGTTTGTAGCGGGAAGCCAAGTGCTGCGTGGGTTTTATTCCACTGCTTTGGCCACACTGTGCCAGCTGCCCTGTGCAGTCCAGTTGGTGGCTGCAGCTCCAGATGTCCCAAGGCTCTTCCTGCAGCTTTTTGGGCTGGCAGGTCTGTACCTCTGGGCTGGGCTTAGAGTGATCCTGCTTCATGGTTTTATCCCTGTGCTTTCCCTCTTGTTCCAAGAGTGTTGTACAGGGCACAAGGGCCTCATCACTGTGGAGTCTCAGTCCAGGCTCTGCTGCCCTTCCAGAAGCTTCATCAGGCAATAGGAGCTCTGAAACAGATGTGAGGTTATTCCAGCTGTTGCTCTTGGCAGTTTAGAGGACACTGAGACAGAACCTCCATGTTTCTGACAGAACTGCTCACACACCTCTGCGGATATCCTGGAACAGAGATGATGGCACTGCCATGGGTGTGTTCAGGCACAGGGTGTTTCTTTCCCTCCCAAAGCAATTCCACATTTCCCAGGGGAAGCTGACTGGGCAGATGACTTTCTGTGTGCTGGGTATCTCCAAACATCCATGATATCAGGAGTTTTATGAGGGAATAGGTCTGTCCCTGTGTGTGGCAGCAGCTGAGTGTACACAATCAATGGAAAACTGTGGGCTTCAGAATTCAAAACATCCCTTTTTTCCTTATTGTTGGCAGTGGTCCTCATTCCTTATCTCCTGACCACATATCCAGCTCCCGGGGCTGTCAGAAGATAACTCTGGCTCCAAGAGCACCACCCCCAGCTTTGGAGTCACAGAAATAATATCCCTTCTTTCCTGCAGTGGGACTTGATCACTGCTGATCAGAGCTTCCTCTCCCTCTGTACTGTCACCTGTCACTTCTAGTTGGTATCAGCAACATTTCAAAGGAAAAACTGACTTCAGGCTCCAATAAAAAGTGCCTGAAGTGCAGTAGCACCAATTGTTAGGATTCCTGGTTGGAATTCCTGATTAAACCTCGGGTACATGTTGAAATACCTTGTGCACTACTGAGGGTGTTCTGCCAGAGGTGTGGGAGCTGCTGGGAAATGAAGTGTGGGATGGTGCCAATCCAAATTTTTTCAGGGTTCCTGGAGCACACCTTTCTCCAGTTACAGCCTTCCTTTTTAAGAACCAGACAGCCAGGAGCCACATCCTGTCACCCACCAGCTGGAAAGTGACTTGGAGGCTCCTCTGGATGCAGGAGAGGAAGTGATTGTGCCTTGGAGAATGACCTGTTCCTAATAATGAGCAACTCCTGGACAGGGGTTCACTTTGTCCTGGTGTTCCTGAAAAAAGTTCAGGCGTCTCTGGCCATCAGGCAAGGAACATGAGAAGTTCTTGCCTGGCAGAGAGACATCCTGCTTCCAGTTACTACTTCCAGGGCAGTTTTCCAGTATTTTAACAAAGCTACTGTGACCCTTGTGCATCCCATCACTGGTTTTCAAGGACAGTGGAATGTGTAGGCAAAAAGGTTTAAGGATAGACAAGCAGGACAAGGGTTGCAGGGAGACAAACTGTTTTTCAGCAGGATTTCCTGAAGGATTTGCATGCCTGAAAGGTTGGAATTTTCTTCTGTACAAGTAAATTGGTTGGTTTCATTACTGATAGTCAATCTAAACCTCCCCTGGAGCAACTTGAGGCTATTTCCTCTCATCCTGTCCCTTGCTCCCCTGAGCAGAGTCTGACCCCCACCTGGCTGTCCCCTCCTGTCAGGAGCTGTGCAGATCCAGAAGGTCCCCCCTGAGCCTCCTTTTCTCCAGGCTGAGCCCCTTCCCCAGCTCCCTCAGCCCCTCCTGGTGCTCCAGCCCCTTCCCCAGCTCTGTTCCCTTCCCTGGACACCCTCCAGCCCTCAATGTCCTCCTTTTAGTTATTTGAAGGTCGCCCACAGCGTTGGGAGTTTCCCTCTGTTTTGGGCTCAGTGTTTTTTGAGGCTGCTCTGAGCTGTGTCCTGAGGGGCTCCAGGGCAGTGAGTGACCAGGCTGAGTTAATCAGAGGGGGACTCCCTCTCTAATCTCTGGAAAAACAGTGACACATCCACCCTTGCCACTGTGCTTCCTCTGCTCCCTGTGGGCTTGCCCTTTAAGCAGCAGTGGAGACCTGCCAGCCCTTCCCTGTCGTGCCGTGCCGACCCCAGGAGATGAGCTGTTATGGATTTAAGGGCTGACTCACTCTTCAGCCTGTTTGGTAACAATTTGATACTGACAGATCCTTGAACTGCCCATTCCTTGGAGTGTTTAGTGTATGGGATTTCAGGAATGGGGAAGAAGTGCTGGAAGAATCATCCTGACATCTTTGCTGTGCTCTGTGACACTCTGCCTTCCCTTGCAGGTCTCAAGCAGCTGTTGAAGCAAGGATCAGTGCAGAAGGTCTACAATGGATTGCAGGGATATTGATGTGTGGAAAAACTGGACTTCCCTGGAAATGCAAAGTCAGATTTGTTTGCAGTCATTTCTCCTGCCCACTGTAGAAGGGGGAAGAGGGAGGGGGGCGATGGTTGAGGTTTAGCTCATCTTTGGTTTGTAAATTATGGAAGTGCTCAGAGTTTGGGGAAATACTTTTTCAGGACATAACTGGTGCTGCCTATCATGTTCCACGTCCTGGAACAACAGAGATTCCTTGAGCAGGAAAACATAGGTGGGGAAAGGAGTTTTAAATTCCACACAGATTGGAATTCTGGTTTTTAAATATATTTTGATGTGACTTTTCTTGGCCATCTCAACATATTTTCATAGCTGCTCCTGCTTTTTATGTCCTTTGTGTAAATTTCTTCCAAATTCCTGTTGTTTTGGGGTGATATTTTTAAGGCCAGCCCTTTCTCCCCTTCCTCTCTGAGTCCAGAGTGTGGTGTTGGTTGAGAGTCTGGTTTTGGGGCAGGAATACTGATGCTGTTGGAAGTGCACTGGGCTGTGTTAGACCCCAAAACTGGTTATGAAAAGAGTCTTTCAAAGCCTCTGTGGGCTCTCCTAACTACCAAGTCCCAAAAATTGGTCAGAAATTTGAAGTTGCACCAGCTTAGCAAAGACTCCTTGATCATGGTGGAATTTGGGAATGACTCCTCATGGCCTTGGTTGCCCCTTGTTGCCCCCACATGGAACCAGTCTGGAAAAGCTCCCTCCCCTCCTGCGCTCTGTCCTCCGTGAGGACGGGTGAGGCTGATGGGAATAAAGTGTTTGTTGGAGTTGGAATGGCAAAACCTCCCTGGTGATGTGTTTCTGGGACAGACCTGGGCTTCCCTCTGCCAGGCAGCAGCAGAAATCATGGAAGCAGTAAGGCTGGAAAAGCCTTCTGAGGTAAAGTGCAACCCAGCACTGCCAAAGCCACCTTTAACTCATGTCCCCAGGTGCCACATCCACACATTTTGTAAACCCCTCCAGGGATGGGGACTCCACCACTGCCCTGGGCAGCTGTGCCAGTGCTTGACCACCCTTTTAGGGAAGGAATTTTCTGTCATATCCAATCTAAACCTCCCCTGGAGCAACTTGAGGCTGTTTCCTCTTGTCCTGCTGCTTGTTCCCTGGGAGAAGAGCCCAATGCCACCTGCCTCCACACTCCTTCCAGTTCCTTCAGGGATCTTGGGGGCCTTCCAGGTCCCCAAGGTGGGAGGTGGGATCCTTCCAGCTTCTCCCTGCCCCATTCCCTATTTGGGAAGTGGATGGGCTACAGGGAAGTGTCTCCAGGGGAGCAGCAGACGCAGCCTCAAGGTGGTTTTGTTTTCAGTTTATTCCCTTCCTTGGGAGCAGGAGCAGCTCAAGGTGAGCACAGCCCCTGTGTCCACGCTGCCCTGGGTCCAGCAAGTCCCACCCACCCCTGCAGCTCCAGTGGGAGTGACGCAGGGGAAGCAGCAGCCCCGGGAAGATTTCCTGTTGGATCCTGTGTACATTTGCCTTGGCAGAGCACAGCAGGGGCTTGGGGAGCAGCTGAGACAAACCTGCAGTGCCAAACCCTTGGTCTCTGCTTCTCCTTAGAATCCATAAGGATAAAGTGGTAACCCCAGCTGAAGCTGCTTCCTCTGCCCACGATGCCCAGTCTTTTCCAGGTGCTGCCTCTGCTCCCTTCTTAGTTCAAGTTTCTAGGAAACCTCAGATTTCAAGGAAATTCCCATATCCCAGTGCATAGGGCTGTTTCCTGTTATTCCAGCCACTTGCAACCCTGCTCACCTGTAGTAATAAATCCAAAAAGCCAGGATTTCACCCCTTAATCTCCATTGTGCAACCTCTCCTACCTGCACCCCCAGCAGCAGCCAGTGGGTTTATTTTGGGCCTGAGTCCTTGTTCCCACTGCTGCTTTTCCTTTCCCTGCTAATTCCTTTCCTTCCTGTGGTTTGTTTTTATTGCAGTGTGGGGCCAGACTCTTTGGAGAACACAACAATGGCTGCAGAGCCCCAGCAGGGAGAAAGACAGGAAAAAAAGCCCCAAATTCCAACCAAAAACCCCTGCTTCCTTCCACCCTTCCCCCCTGCTGTGGGATGTGTTCAGAGCCAGCTTCCAAAGCCTTTCCCACCTCCAGACAAAGCTTCCAGGGCTTCCATGATTTTGCCCAGCAGCAGCAGCAGTGCTTGCTCAAACATTCCCAGTGGTTTTGGTCCTGGCCCACTCACAGAGTGCTTGTTTTAGGATCATGGAATATTTGTCCTTCGAGGACTGGGGTGTGGAGGGTGCTGGGTGTCCATGGCATTTTCTGTCCCCTTCTCCTATGACATGGAGCTGGTAGGAGCAAGTCATGGCAGACATGGACTCCTTTATCCTTAGAAATGCTTTCCACGAGGTTTAGGTGTTCACATCTTGGTCTGGCACCAAACAAGGATCCTGACTGAACCTCCAGGGTGGGAATTCTGTAATGCACAGCTTGAATTTCCAGTCCTTTCTAAGCAACTCCATTCCCAAACTGGAACAAACACAAATTTCCTGAGCCTCTTTTAACCTAAATCCTTGGAATGGTGAGGATTCAGATGAAGGCATGTAGTTCAGTTCTTCTAGGAAAACTCTTGTCCTTGGAATGCACTCCCAGAAGTCCATGCTGCTTTGGGAAGCCTGGCTGAAATGGGGTCCTGGTTTATTCCTGAAGGGAATGGCTTTCAGCACCTCCAGGGGCTGTGTGTGTTCTTTCAGAACCTCACCACAGGCTGGCTTTTAGATGTCATCACCTCCATCAGCTGTGTTCCCACCCTTTGGCTGGATCCCTCCCATCCCAGGGGAGGGGAAGGAGCAGATGGGATGAGGATTCCATAGCAGGTTGATGATGGGAGGGAGTGCAGGGCTCAGATCCATCCAGCCCTGCAGCCTTGCCCGTGTCTTCTGTCCCTGCACAGCCTGGGCTGGCTGCACCTAGAGCCACATTCCCCATCCCAGACCGGATGGTGAAGTTCTGGGGCTGCTCCAAGGAGTTTCAGCCCTTAGTGTGGGAGTCTTGGGAGGAGAGCTTTGCTCCCAATGGCTTCACTCACACTGAAGGCTGTTCCCAGCTCTGGGAAGTGGGTGAAAGGGTTCCCAAACAGCCATTTTTCCAGGGAAACGTCTCTGAAGGCACAGTGCAAGCAAGCTTGGGATTTTCCAAAGAAAAATCTTGTTTTTTCATGTCTTTATTTCCCTCTGAACCTTTCTGCTCCAGGGCTGGGCAGTGGAGGAAGAAGGGAGAAAGGGACTGTTGCCAGGAGAAGTTTGCTTGGTTTGGAGTGGGAACCTCCATGTGGGAAGGGAAGGTGAAGCAACGATTTTTTGCTGGAATCCTGACTGTGATTCCCAGCCGGGAGTCCCCATCCCTGCTGGCCTGCATTGCAGGAGCAGGAGCTGCTGGAGCAGCCTGGCTTGCCCCGGAGCAGTCCCCAGGGAGAGGGCAGCCCTCCGGGGCAGGGCAGAGGTGTGGCATGGGTGGTACCCGCTGCCTCCATCCCGCCTGCCCCGGATCCCTGCTCCGGATCTCTCTCTCCCGTTTCCTGTGGCTGACCTGGGAGGTGAGCGGGAGGGAAGAGGGCAGCGCTGGGCACCGATGGCCCTGCGAGGAGGGAGTGGCCAGCACGGCCCTCCCTGTGCTGAGAGGCTTCTCCAGGGAGCTGCTCATTTCCATGCGGGAGCAGGAGGCTGCTGGGAAGCACATCCCCTCACCCCCAGTGCAGCCCCTGGTGTGGACAAGCGTGTCCCAAAGTCAGGAATTAAACCATCTGTGACACTGTGACCTCGGGGAAATTGGAAGGATGGGGTTTGTTTAGTCCTGAAAAGCCACAATGACACCAGTGCAGGCTCCGAGTGCGTAAGAGGTGTTTACAGGGATGATCCCGCTTCCTTCCAGATGGATCCCATCAGCCCCACTTTTTTCCCCCCTCTCACGCCAGCAGGCACCAGAGCCCATCACTGGTTTTGGGCAGCTCCTGGAGCCATCCAGCCCTTTGTCCTGAGGCACAGCAGCTCCCAAAGGACACGGGTGGAGATACCAACCTTGCAGAGGGAGCTGATGTCCAAAAGGAAACAGGGTGACCTGCCCGTCCCATCCAAGTTCCCCATGGGATGGGTGAAGGAAAGAGCTGGTGCACGTGGACATTGCCTCACTGGAACAAGTGAGGATCATTTGTTGGATCAAGGCTAGGACATTTTATCTGAGCCCTTATCCAAGACAGCGGCAGCGGAGTGGGCTGATGGAAACCACGCGTGGAAAACAAAGCCTTACCCGGCAATCCCCACGGATAACAAGGATGGGTCACTCTGGGAGCTGGTTAAAGCTGCCAGAAGCTTCCATGCGGGTTCATTCACCCTCCTGCAGAACCCAGAAGTCCTCCAAGGAGAAAATTGAAACCACCCCTCGCTGATGGATTACGCACTGGCGCCCGTCCCGAGCTGTGATCAGAGCGGAAGAACAACCGAATTTGGGAAGGGATGAGCCGTGCATGCGGCTGCTGTGTTGGAGTGGTGGTGGAACAGGAGCCCAGCTCCCAGTTCTGAGGCAGCTGGGCTGCTGTCCCCCCGCTGTCACACCCAGCTGGGCCTCATTGGCCCCACCATGAGGCACTTCAGGGTTTTGGGGAGAGGAAGAGAAATTCTGGGGCTATGTTGTGTTGGAGGTGGATGCTGCCACCATAACTCCTCTGCTGCTGGCCACCAGGTCAGACACTGATGCCACCACCAGGGAGGTCCCTCAGGATGGAGGTGCCAGGTTTGGGTGCGTTGCCCATGGACACCAATGGAGATGAGGCTGTTCCTTGGGGTTCTGCACTTTTGGGGGATCCCCACTGCCCAGTCCCTTGTGGAAACTCAAGAGCAGCAGCAGAGTCAGCTCCGTTCTGGAGCATTCTCCAGACACACACGGGGAGCTCAAGGGCAGGAAAAAGGCTTTTCCAGAGCTCCATGAAGTGGACAAGCTCAGACTAGCTCATCTGTCCAAAAGATGACACATTTCTGGAGCAAAAAGCAAAGCAAGCTCTGCTCTTCCAGGCCTCCCCACCAGTGTTTGCCACCTGGGTCTGTCAGTCCTGGGTGCCATCCCTGCTCCATCACAGCCATGGGCATCCCACAACGTCCACACTCAGCCATCCCAGCCCAGGGAGAGGGGACTGGGAACAGGAATCACTCCAAGTCTTGGGGACCACAGTGCAACATCTGCAGGTAGCAGAGATGCCCGAGTCTGGAACTCAAAGCAGAGCTGGGAATGCAGTGGTTTCTCCCAGCTGGAAGGGACTGAATCCCTTTGCAGACAGCAGATGCAGCACGTGTGACCTTGGGCACTGGCCTGGTGTCCCTGGATGCTGGCGGCAGGGACACGGAGCGCTCGGCCACAGCACAGCTCCTGCCAAGGGCGCTGCTCCAAGGGCCGGGCGATGACGTTCCCGTGCCTCAGCCCTGTTGTTTTGGATTCTCCGGCCTCTCGGAGCCCGCCAAGGGTGGGGAGCGCCCCGGCCCCTGCCCCAGGAGCCTGGGGGAGGCGGGGGCCAGGGTGATGAGATGTGGGCTTTGGAGACCTCCTCCTCCATCCCTCCATGAGGACAACCACTAAGGTCATCTTCGCATCCCTTCTGTCCCTCGTCTCTTTTCCCACCTTCCCTCATCCCACCCTGTCTTGCTCGCAGGGTGTTTAGAAAAGAAAGAGCTGGAAGCTAATCCAGGAAAGCCTGTGCTGTCCCCAGCCAGCTCCTGGCTCCCTTCCTGCCGCCAGAGCAGTGGAGATGCACAGGACAGCTTAAAATCCCATTTCGGGTGAAAGGGAAACGTGGCCAAGAGTTTCTTATCTATGCAATCAAAGTTTAAACAGTCAGAGTGGAGGTTTTAGTTCAGATTTGGGTTGTGGAAAACTGTCCCCTCACAGCTGTGTGTACTTGACCTCAGCATCTCAGACCGAGCGAGAAAATGAAAAACGTTGAGAAAATTACTTAATTGAGTCAAACCAAAGCTGGGAGAGGGTTGAAATGAGCTCAGGAGGTGCAACACCCTCCTGCAAACACCACCAGTGTCTTTCCAGAGACTGGAAATCTCAGCACACAACCCACGGTCTGGCACAGGGGCTGGCAACACCAAGGAGCCCACCCAGCACCAGCAGCTGTGGCCCAGGATGGATCCAATGGATCCACAGCCCCACATGGTGCTGCCAAGGGCAACAAGAGCAGCCGAAGGTGTGGTGGGAGCTGATGGATGGTTTTATTACCCAAGGTGTGACATCCTCCCTCCATCCCCAGTGGAGCAGGGATGAATGAGGGTTTAACACCATCCTTTTAACAGTTCCATGACTGTTTCTTCTGCTGCTTTCCCCCCACGCCTCTCCCCCCCATTCTTCCATGCATGCCCAGTGTTTCTGTGTGGAGTCTTAGTGCATTGCCTGGCGTGAGGACCGTCCACAGGGCTGGGGGCTGCTGGAGGGGTCAGTCCAGCTGGGACAGGACTGGGAAGCCACTTGTGTCCTTGAGGAGCAAAGCCTGTGGCACTGAGGACACGCATCCCTTGTGAGGGATGGGCTCGGTCCCTGCCTCCACGGAGGGATGATGGATCCATCCTCTGTTTCCATGCAGGCATGATGGATCCATCCTCTGTCTCCATGCAGGGATGATGGATCCATCCTCTGTCTCTGTGCAGGGATGATGGATCCATCCTCTGTCTCTGTGCAGGGATGCTGGAACCAGCCTCTGGCTCCGTGCAGGGATGATGGAACCAGCCCCTGCCTCCCCAGGGTGATGATGGATCCACGGAGAGTTGCTGGATCCTTGGGAAGATGATGGATCCATCCCTGACTCCACAGGGAAATGATGGGTCTGTCCCCTGCCTCCACGGGGTGGTGATGGATCCACAGAGAGTTGCTGGATCCTTGGGAAGATGATGGATCCATCCCTGACTCCACAGGGAAATGATGGGTCTGTCCCCTGCCTCCACGGGGTGGTGATGGATCCACAGAGAGTTGCTGGATCCTTGGGAAGATGATGGATCCATCCCTGACTCCACAGGGTGGTGATGGCTGCACGGGGAGATGCCAGGTCCGTCCCCTGTGTCCATGGGGTGACATGGGACAGCTGCCCACGCTAGCAGCTCCCTCCCGTGCAGAGGAAGATGCCCAGGGCCATGCCCAGCAGGCTGAGGCTGCCCAGGACCAGCCCCAGTACCAGCGGGGTGCGCGATCGGCCGCTGACCCTTCCTGCAAGAGGCGAGAGGGATGGAGGTGACAACTGGGCCACGCCACTGCGTCCCTCTCCCCAACCCCAGCCCCAACACAGACCTGTCCTGGCACTCTGAGCCTCCAGGATGCTGACACAGGTGGTGTTGAGGAAATACTGCAGGTCCTGGGTGGTTTTGGAGTATTTCATCAGCTCCTGCTGGGCGAAGGAGGCCACCGGGAGCTCTCCGGGCCAGCGCCGCTCCCAGGTGGCGCTGGGGACGTGGAAGCTGAGGAACGCCGTCCTGTTGAGGGTCACCTCGTAGAAGCTCTGCGCTGTGCCGTTGGGGTAGAGGCGGCAGCCCAGGTGGCAGCACAGGTGATGGGTGACTGCAGGGACAGAGGGGACAGGGTCACCACGCTCCCACCCTGAGCACCTCACCGGCAGCAAACTGGGCACTAAGTTTGCACAGCCTCAGCACCACCCAAGCCACCCACAGCTTTGCTTCCCCTCCGTTTGAGCGTGGCAGTGGCTTCTCCAGCGGCTGCGACTATTTTCCCTCCCTTATCTCCACACAGCACAGCTCTGGTTCTACAGAGAGGGAGGTTTGGGGCACAGAGCTGCTTGTGGCTCTCGCAGATGGACAGAGACAGCAGGAGGGAGAAGGCAGGTCATGCCAGAGACTGTGGTGACACCGGGCTCCCCAAGGGTACAGGAGTGTGGGGTTACGGCAAAACCTGTTTGGGGGTAACCAAGGAAAGGAAAGGAAAGCACGCCCCAGGCAGGAGCAGCAAAGGCAGCAGGGCTTTTGGGGCAGAGTGAGCAGGAGCACGAAACCATCACCAGCAGCATCCCTCAGCTCCTACAGAATGCAGGGTGCCAGTGGGATACAGGTGGGATGCAGGCAGAGCACAGGCAGGGAGCAGACAGGGCTCCTACACCTCACCACCCCACAGGCTGCAGCCCCCAGCCCTTTTCATGAGGAGCAGCAACAGGTTGAGCATCGTCCCATTCCCAGGGTAAGAAATTCCCGGCTCCACAGAAGGGCTCCCTTTGCTCACAGAGAGGTTTTGCACATGGCCGTGTCCCCATCCCTTTGCCCATCTGTCCCCGCAGAGCCACCCCCGTGCCTGGCAGCACGGAAGAGGCTCCCCTTCCCGGGGCACCCACCCCGTCCCCCGGGTACTACTCACAATCGGTGGGTCTCTCCTTGTTGAAGAGTATCACCAGCTGCCTGAAGCTCTGCAGGTAGTCCATCACCTCGTTCTGCCGCCGGGCCCAGGCGTCCGGAGGCTCCAGCGGGAGCACCTGGGTGACATTATTCCCTTCCAGGAGATGGCTGAGCTGCCCATTCAGACTGGCGTTCCCCCGGAACATGGAATTACCCTTATAGACGCGGGTCAGCTGGAGCATGGTGAAGGCGAGCGGAGCTGCGGGAGACGTGGGGACATCAGCCACCGTGAGCCCCGCGTGTCCCCACGCCAACCCCGCTGTCCCCAGGCACCGCCGTGCCCCTGCCTTACCCGCCGGCTCCGCTGCGCAGCCCAGGACCCCGCCGAGCAGCAGCAGCAGCCGCAGCATCCTGGGGACGGGCACCGCGCTGGGGACACGCTGCTGGCCCGGCACGGCGCTGGGGACACGCTGCTGGCCAGGCACGGCGCTGGGGACACGCTGCTGGCCCGGCTCGGAACTCGGCACGGCACGGCACGGCGCTGCTGGCCCGGCTCGGAGCTCGGCACGGCACGGCGCTGCTGGCCCCGCGGCCGGCCCGTGGGATGTTAAGCGGGCCGGGGAGGTGGGGCTGCGGGGGGAGGAGAGCGGGACTCCGGCCAGGTCTCTCCCATTTCCTTAACCCGAGCCACCCGCACCCCTTCCCTGCCGGATGTGCCGGGCCCCGCGGCGCCTGAGGATGCAGGATGAGGCTCCAAGCTGCTCCCGGCACAGATGGAATTGGGCGAGCTGCCAGCACCTGACTCCGTTTCGCTGGGCAGGGGCTGTCCCACTCCCCTGGGGGATGTGGGAGAGCAGCGGGTGATGGCGACCATTGCCAGGGAATGGGGATATTGGAGGGAGCAGCCTCCCAGCACCACACTGCACCCACCTGGATCCCATTCCCCGTGTCCCATGGGGTTCACCCCGCTCAAAGGGACACCTCGGGGTCACCCACCTGTAGGATCCCATCCCCTGTGGAGAGGGCATCCAGCAATAGGACCCCCCTCCCTGAAAGGGGTGACATTCTGGGCAGTGGGGATGACAAATCAATGGCAGGGCCAAACCTCCATAGGTTTGTTTTTTAATTACACCTAAAATAATTATAAATTTAAAAAATTAAATGTGACATTTCTACTAAAAGCTCCAGCTCATCTCATTGGCAGTGCATGGCACAGCCTGGGGTGGCACATAATAGCATCCATGCTATGGCATGGAATACAGGCATGGAATGCTCTGGGTGGGCAGGGAACTGAAAGCCCAACTCATTGCACCTCATGCCATAGGCAGGGACTTGCTCCAAGTCCCATCCAACCTGGCCTTGGACACTTCCAGGAATGGGGACACTTCCAGCCACAGCTTCTCTGGGCAACCTGTGCCAGGGCCTCACCACCCTCACAGGGAAGGATTTATTCCCAGTATCCCATCTAATCCTGCCCTCTGACAGTTTGAAGCCATTCCCCTCTCTCAGGGCCCTTGGGAATATTCTCGCTCCATCTTTGTTGGCTCTTTCAGGCACTGGAAGGCCATAGTGAGGTTACCTGGTGGCCCCGTCCTTCAGGAGTGTCACTGCACCCCCAGCTTGGTGTCACCTGCACACCTGCTGAGGGGGCCCCCAACCCTCTGGGCAGTGATGCAGATCTTAAATATCACTGGTCCCAGTGCAGACCCTGGCACACCACTGGTCACTGACGGCCACTCTGAGCCACTGACCCTCGGGATGGGACCATCCAGCCAATCCCTTCTCCATCTCACAGTCCATCCGTGGAATCCAGCTCTCTCCAATGCAGAGAGAAGGATGTTGGGTGGGATTGTGTCCAGGCTGTATAGAAATCAGGACAAATGTCATCCATGACCTTTCCCTTGCCCACTGAGGGAGTCACCCCACCAGAGAAGGCCACTGGGTTGGTCTGGCAGGCCTTGCCCTTGGTGCTGTCCTGGGTCACCTCCTGTCCTGTCCCTGCCTCAGCAGAGCTTCCAGGTCTACCCCAGGATCTTCCCCAGCACAGAGGGGAGGCTGACAGGCTGACAGGTCCGGCCCCAGGCTCCTCCTTTCCACCCTTTTTGGAGATGGCAACAACGACTCCTTTTTTTTCCATCACCTGGGATATGACCGGACATCCAGGACCTTCCAAACATCCTGGAGAGTGGCTGGGCAGCTCCCTCCAGGACTCGGGGACGGACCTCCGACACCATGGCGCGGTCCGGGCCGGCGGGGCACGTCCCCACTGTCCGGCACCATGTCGCGACACAGGGCGACGTGTCCCGCCGTCTGTCGCTCCGTGGCGGCGGCGGGCTGGGCGTGTCCCCTGGGCCGGGGCGTGTCCCGGGGCGTGTCCCCGGTCCCTGCGTGTCCCGGGGCGTGTCCCGGGGCGTGTCCCCGGTCCCTGCGTGTCCCGGGGCGTGTCCTCGGCGGCGGCGCCGGTGCCGGGAGCGCAGCGATGGCGGCGGCGGAGCTGGAGCGGCTGCGGATGGCGGGGGCCGGCATGGCCATCGCCGTCCTCACCAGCGGCGGCGACGCGCAAGGTGCGCCCGGCGGGGCGGGGGGCTCGGGCCGGTCGGGCCGGGCCCGCCGCGTCCCCGCGTGTCCGTGCCCGCGACCGCGACCGCCCGGGGCCGGGGTCCGCGGCCCGCGCTCCTCCCGGGAGGGCGGATGGGGAATGGGGACCCCTCTGCCCTGTGCCCCCGCCCGCGCCGCTTCCCCGTCCCCGTCACCCTCGGGCCGTGGGAGGGCAGGGGCCCCGCGGGGGGAGCCCCACGGAGGGGGTGTGCCCGTCGCTGTCCCCATGCCCGTGCCCCCCCGGGATGAGCAGCTCGCTCCCGGCAGTGTCTCGTCCACGGGCCCAGCTGTGCGCTGAGTTTGCCCGGTCTCAGCGCACGTGGCTCCCCGCCCACTCAAGGGACACCTCAGGGTCACCCATCGCATCCCATTCCATGGGTGCAGGCTCCCATGGGGTTCCCCCCACTCGAAGGGACACCTCAGGGTCACCTGTAGGATCCTGTTCCCTGTGGGGCACAGGATCCCGTCCCCTGTGGGGCGCAGGATCCCGTGGGAATGCTCCAGCTCCTATATCACTTTTCCAGGCATGAACGCCGCTGTCCGCGCTGTCACCCGCATGGGGATATACGTGGGAGCCAAGGTCTTCCTCATCTATGAGGTTGGGGTTCCCCCCCTGCTCCCCATCATGGCTGGGGGGATCCACCCCCCCTGTGCTGGGGTGCCTTTCACCTCCACCCTCTGCTTCTCCACAGGGCTACGAGGGGCTGGTGGAGGGGGGTGACAACATCAAACAAGCCAACTGGCTCAGCGTCTCCAACATCATCCAGCTGGTGAGGGTCACCACGGGGCCGAGGGGCTCCAGATCCCAGCCCCCCAAGCGTGTGTGACGCGCCGCGTGTCCCGTTGTGTCCCCAGGGCGGGACGGTGATCGGCAGCGCCCGCTGCAAGGCCTTCACCACGCGGGCGGGCCGGCTCCGCGCCGCCCGCAACCTGGTGGAGCACGGCATCACCAACCTGTGCGTGATCGGCGGCGACGGCAGCCTCACCGGCGCCAACATCTTCCGCTCCGAGTGGGCCGGGCTGCTGGAGGAGCTGGTCCGAGACGGTGGGTGAGCCCCTCGCAGCCTCTTTGGGGTGGTGAGACCCCGGTGCTGTGGCCCCAAGGAGGCCTGGGCTCCAGCCCACGATGAAATAACCGCTGTGGTGGCCGTGACCCCCGCAGGGCAGATCAGCGAGGAGGTGGCGAAGAAGAACTGCCACCTGAACATCGTGGGGCTGGTGGGCTCCATCGACAACGACTTCTGCGGCACCGACATGACCATCGGCACCGACTCGGCGCTGCACCGCATCATGGAGGTCGTGGACGCCATCACCACCACGGCACAGAGGTGAGGGGACGGCGGGCTGGGGGCTGCAGCGCCCCGGCCATTGCACCCACCCACCTCCTTCTCTTCCCACCCGTGTCCCTGCAGCCACCAGCGGACGTTCGTGCTGGAGGTGATGGGTCGCCACTGCGGGTAAGCCCCCGTGGGTGGGGAAGCCATTGGTGGGACGGGATGCCACATTTCAGGGCCAGTGCTGCCACTGCTGTGTCCCCCCAGGTACCTGGCACTGGTGTCCGGCCTGGCCTCGGGCGCTGACTGGCTCTTCATCCCTGAATCCCCTCCGGAGGACGGCTGGGAGGACCTCATGTGCGAGAGGCTCGGGGAGGTGAGGGGGGTTCCTGCCATCCCATGCCATGCCCTGTTCCCCCACAGGGGCCTGGGCTGAGCCCTGCAGCCGTGCCCAGCCCCTGGGAAGCTTCGGGAGCTGCCGCCATTGTCCCTGTGAGCCGGGGCACTCAGCCGAGCGCAAATCCAGCCCTCGCATGCCAGGGGCAGCGCTGGCTTGGGGGCTCAGCTGCCCGTGACCTGAGCCACCCCCGGGGCAGCACAGAGGGTGGGAAGGGGAGGGCGCTCACACACGGCCCACGGTGAGTTTTGGTGTCCGTTTGTCCTCCCCTCGTGGCAGACACGCAGCCGGGGCTCGCGGCTCAACATCATCATCATCGCCGAGGGCGCTATTGACCGCAGCGGCAAACCCATCACCTCCAACTACGTGAAGGACGTAAGGGACTGCCCCAGCACCACCCTGGCACCCACGGGCACCGGCGGGTCCCCTACATGATGTCCCCTCTTCCCCACAGCTGGTGGTGCAACGCCTGGGCTTCGACACGCGGGTCACCGTCCTTGGCCACGTGCAGCGTGGAGGGACCCCGTCCGCCTTTGACCGCGTGCTGGTAGGTCCAGGGGAGGACACAGAGAGGGGGAACCCACTCCTGCCATCCCTGTGCCAGTGGGAAGGGGTGAGGCTCAGATGGGCTCAGCCCTGCTGTGCTATTTCTCCACATTTATTCCAAATTTCATGGTTTTTTAAATAAAACCATCAGCTTTCCAGCAGTGAATCAGCAGCCACATGGTTTGCAAGCCTGTGGGAGCATCTCTGAGCATCCCACCCAGCTGGCACTGGTGGCCCCAGTGTCACAGGTGTCCCTGTCCCTTTGCAGAGCAGCAAGATGGGGATGGAGGCGGTGATGGCGCTGCTGGAGGCCACGCCAGACACCCCGGCCTGCGTGGTCAGCCACTCCGGGAACCAGTCGGTGCGGCTGCCGCTCATGGAGTGTGTGCAGGTGGTGAGTACCGGGGAAGTTGGGTGGGGGTCTCACCTCCCTCCCTGTGAACGTGGGAGTCATGGTGCTGCATCTTTCTCCCTGCTCAAGACAAAGGATGTGCAGAAGGCCATGGATGAGAAGAGGTTTGATGAGGCTATCCAGCTCCGTGGAAGGTGAGGAGCAGGGACCAGGACCAGGGGAGACATCCCTCTTGGATAGGGCCTTCTCCCTGTGGGGAAGCTGTTGGCTCCTGCAGCAGAAGGGTGTCCCCAGTCACACCCCAGGGGCACTGGGAAACTGTCCCTTCTCCCAGACATGCCTTGGGGACACATCACCGTGTCATTGCAGGAGCTTTGAGAACAACTGGAACATCTACAAGCTGCTGGCGCACCAGAAGCCAGCTCAGGAGAAGGTGAGGGGTGATGGGGAGCAGCAGGGTACACCGTCCCTGCTCTGGGGGCACGTGGGGATGTGTTGTTCCCATCCCTGTCCCCACAGAGCCCCTTTAGCATGGCCATTCTGAACGTGGGAGCACCAGCTGCTGGCATGAACGCTGCCGTGCGCTCGGCCGTGCGCATCGGCATCTGCCAGGGACACACCATCTACGTGGTGAACGATGGCTTTGAGGGCCTGGCCAAGGGGCAGGTAAGGGGGACCCTGAGCCTGGCATGTCCTGGAGGGTGGGGCTGGGCTTGGGGGGCTCTTCCCACCTCCAACCTGTCGCTGGTGCCCGCAGGTCCGCGAGGTGGGCTGGCATGACGTGGCAGGATGGCTGGGCCGTGGCGGCTCCATGCTGGGCACCAAGCGGTGAGTGCAGCCCTGGGGACAGGGACATAGGGAAAGGGTGTCCCCACCATCTTCACCCCACTGTCTGCCCCCCTTCCCCACCACAGGACGCTGCCCAAGACCTGCATGGAGAAGATCGTGGAGAACGTGCGCAAATTCAACATCCAGGGGCTGCTGGTCATTGGGGGCTTTGAGGTGCGGCGGAATCCTCGGTTCAGAGGGGGCTGGGGTGGCTCTGGGCATCCCAGAGGAGTCTTTCTGGGGTGTGGATCTGGCTGCAGGGCCAGCATTTCCCAGCCCCTCGGCTGCTTGCAGGCGTACGAGGGGGTGCTGCAGCTGGTGGAGGCCCGCGGGCAGTACGAGGAGCTGTGCATCGTCATGTGCGTCATCCCTGCCACCATCAGCAACAACGTGCCCGGCACCGACTTCAGCCTGGGCTCCGACACGGCCGTCAACGCCGCCATGGAGGTGAGGGACATGGGCAGGGACAGCTCACGGGGCTGCCGTGCTCCGCCACCTTCAATCACGGCATGGCGTGGTCAATGTCCCACCCTGGGGAAGCTTTTCCTGGTGTGACCTCACCTTCTTTGGGCACAGAGCTGCGACCGCATCAAGCAGTCGGCCTCAGGCACCAAGCGCCGCGTGTTCATCGTGGAGACCATGGGGGGCTACTGTGGGTACCTGTCCACGGTCACCGGCATCGCCGTGGGCGCCGACGCTGCCTACGTCTACGAAGATCCCTTCACCATCCACGACTTAAAGGTGAGCAGCAGGAGCGGTTCTCTGGCTCAAATGAGAAGGAAAATTGGGGAAGGGAAGGCTCCACAGCAGGGCAGGAGCTGGAGGACATGGCCCTGCTGGATTGATGTCAGGACAGGACGGCTGTGGGATGGCTGCCGGCATCTTGGTGTTCATCTTGCAGGCCAACGTGGAGCACTTGACGGACAAAATGAAGACAGATATCCAGAGAGGGCTGGTGCTGCGGTGAGTTGGGGGTCCCTGGGGGCAATCACTGAAACCCCAGCTCTGTGGCAGGGAGCAAGGCTGGAGCTGAGCCCTTCCCATGGCCAGAGAGGGGTCCTGGGCATGGTGAGGTTTGGCACTTGGCACTTGGCCCTGGGGACAGTGGGTGCCTCTGCTGCCATCCCCATCCCAGCCCCAGGGTCCTCCTGGGGACACAGACTGGGGCTCTGGGCCTCAGAACAAAAAAGGTGTTATGGGGAACAAAGAGGGACCCCCTGGGCATGCCAGGGGAAGGAGCAGCCCCCCAAGCCCTTCCCTCTGCTCCCCAGCAATGAGAAGTGCCACGAGCACTACACCACCGAGTTCCTCTACAACCTTTACTCCTCTGAGGGCAAAGGCATCTTCGACTGCAGGATCAATGTCCTGGGCCACCTCCAGCAGGTACAGAGGTACAAGGGACAGGGTCACATGGGCCCTGCTGGCCCTGAGAGCGGGGCAAGGCCTGACATCCCCATTTCTTTGTCCCCAGGGGGGAGCCCCAACCCCCTTTGACCGGAACTATGGGACCAAGCTAGGAGTGAAGGCGGTGCTGTGGATGTCAGAGAAGCTGCAGCAAGTCTACAGCAAGGGTGAGCCGAGGGCTGGGGATCCCACGGGGGGTGGGGAAGGCTGCTGGCTGCTGCTCCAGGCTTCCAGGCTTGGCCTGCAGTGAGCTGGCCAAGGTCAGCAGTGTCCCCCTCCCAGGACGTGTGTTTGCCAACTCTGGAGACACTGCCTGTGTGATCGGGCTGCGGAAGAAGGTGGTGGCCTTCAGCCCCGTGACGGAGCTCAAGAAAGTCACAGATTTTGAGTAAGTCCCCATGCCCCAGCATTTCACCAGCTCCCGGGGGAACCTTCCCGGGCTGTCTGCTCTAGAGCTGTGTCCCCTGCACAGGCACAGGCTGCCCCAGGAGCAGTGGTGGCTGAACCTACGGCTGATGCTGAAGATGCTCGCCAACTACCAGATCAGCCTCACCGAGTACATCTCGGGGCAGATGGAGCACGTCACCCGTCGCACCCTCAGCATCGAGAAGGGCTTCTAGTGCCACCAGCCCGGCCCGTAGCCCCCGCCGTGTCCTCTCTGTGCCCACATGCTGCTGGGGGAGCACTGTGTCCCCTCTGTTCTCAGTAGCCCTGTAGCTTTGCCATCGACCCCTTACAGCAGGCAGAGCCTGGTGCTGTGTCCCAGAACGGCACAATCCTGCCCCGAATCACTGCTGCGGGTCTGGTCCCTGTGCGGATGCCGAAGAGTTGCTTGAGCCCAGCCGCGCAGCCCAGACTCTTAATCTTCCCTTAATAGGTTATTATTATTTAATGATGGGGTATTTTGAGTCCTTATTTAGCGGCTTGACCGCCTGAGCCAGCTGCTGCTGCTTGTAGTCGCCTGCCCCACGTGCGGGAGGGGAGCAAGGAGGATGCGGAGCCATCCCGCAATGGGTCGGAGCAGTTCCCAAAGGCTTCTGGGTGCCCCTGTGGAGCTCCATCCCCCGTGCGGGTCTCGAGGGCTGAGCACGGGGGTCCTGGCGAGCCCCTGTCCCCTTGCATGACGCTTGGCTGCGACCGTCACCGCGTGGCTGTGGGCGCCGTGTCTGTCACCTCACTGCTGCTCTGTGACCCCGGATCCTGCACCGCCCGCGGCGCTGCTCCTTTCCTCTAGAGATAAAACCTGCTGGAGCCAAACCTGCCTCCTGGAGTGGTCATTGAGGGGGGATGGATGGCAGGACAGGGGCGGGGTGGGGGAAATAGCAAAGCCTGATGGTTTTCCCAAGCTGGGTTAATGCTGGGCCAAGACGTTCCCTTGGTTTTGTGCATCCTCAGAGCCTGGGAGAGTGGGACCATAGGCAGCTTCTCCCCCCGTCCAAGTCATGGTAGGTACAAGGTCAGCATCCTTTTGCAATCGCTTCATGATTCCAGAGAAAAATCACTATGTTCCCACCTCCAGAGGAACCACACAAGTGCTTTAGGGTGGTGCTGTGCGTGTTTGTGAGGCAGTTTCTCAGAGCACTGGCCAAGCGTGCCGGCCTGGCCGAGCTCCGCGCACTCGGGCTGCGCCAGACGGTCACAGGGAGCCCCTTTCCCAGGCCACTTCCCTCCTGGGGCTGCTGGCTGACGGCTCCAGCCTGCAGCACAGCATCAGCATGCATCACAGTCTTTGGGGTCAAGCATGCTGTTATTTTGTCCTCCCCATGGACTTGTCCCCAAGTGAAAGTTCCCCCTGCTTTTCTTTGGTGGAGTGACTCCCTCAGTGGGCAAGGGAAAGGTCATGGATGACATTTATCCTGATTTCCTGTTAGTACCTGAAGGAGCCAACAAGGAAGCTGGAGATGGACTTTGGACAAGGTCCTGGAGTGACACACCAAGGGGAAATGGCTTCCCACTGCCGCAGGGTTAGATGGGATATTGGGAAGAAATTCTTCCCTGTGAGGGAGACGAGGCCCTGGCACAGGGTGCCCAGAGAAGCTGTGGCTGCCCCTGGATCCCTGGAAGTGTCCAAGGCCAGGTTGGACAGGGCTTGGAGCCACCTGGGCTTGTGAAAGGTGTCCGTACCCATGGCAGGGAGTTGAATGAGATGGACTTCCAGGTCCCTTCCCACCCAAAACCATTCCATGATTTCAGTGCTTTTCCCCTAACTGAACACATTTTAGCCTCTGGAGGAAGATGGTAACTTTTGTCTCCTCCCTGGACCAGTAAGTAGCAGACCTTGCTGATGGAGGCAACATTGCCTGACTGCTTTGGAATTACTATCTGCTTTGGAGACCCCAGGCAGACCTGGCTTCTCCTGGATCTCCTTTTCCTGGGTGGGAAATGGGCTCTTCCACTCTCCCATGTGCCACTTTGGGGGAGCCCCAGCCCACTCCTTCCCTCCTCAGCCATGGACCTCACAGCTGCCTCACCACCAGCCTCCCAGAGCCTCTGAGGGTGGTTTGAAGGGAAGTGGTTCAGTACAGCTGCTGGCATTTTCCAGAGCTGGAATCATCTGCATTCATGGCTCGATATTCCCGGCTGAGGCAGGGCAGGGTGACAGCAGGTCATGTGGAAAATCTGTCGGCAGCACTGCCCTGCAGCAAACAGGTTTAGGGTGTGAATGGGGACAGGGGTGCCCCCAGGCTCAGACCAGCTGCATGTTGAGGGACAAGAGTCACTGCAGCCCCCACACTTCATTTCCATCTAAAAAAATACCTGGAGGGCCAAATTCCTGGGAGAAAACTGAGAGGCACAGCCACTGAATTCCGAGGATGAGCAGCAGGGGCGTGACTGTGCTCCCAGACTTCCCAGCACATCCAGCCCACCCTGAAAAGAGGGCAGAGCAAGCCTCCGGAATCATCCTGCAGGGGAAGGCAGGCTGCCAGGGCCCTGGAGGGGCTGAGCTCCCGCTGGGGTTTGCTGGGATGCTGCAAGGAGCAGTTGGGAGCCCCGAGGGCAGCACCAGCACCAGCCAAGGATGACAAGCACAGCACGTAGGCAGCAAACAGCCCAACTTCTCCAGGAATTGTGTCAATGTGGCCTCAAGGGCACAGTGATTGTTCCATCAACCCTGTGACCGAGTCCTGATGGACACTTCCTTTGATCGCTCACATCCCAGAGAAGCTGGGGGTCCAGCTCACCCCAACAACAACTCCCTTGTTCCTTGACATGGACAGGCCAGGGCCTGGGAGAAGACTTGCACTCAGCAGGGTGAGTCTCCCAGGCCCTGGATGTCAAAGAAAGTCTGGGACATCATAAATCACACAACTGCAGCTGGGTTTAACGCAAAAGGCAAGAACAAAGGTCTTTCGAGGAGTTAAAGGCATCAGCAAATCTCCCCCTGAGTGACGAGGGTCAAACTGTGTCTGTTCCCACCAAGGTCAGGCAAACAAGCTTGTGGACACAGGGCTGTCACCATCCCTGAGGAGCATTCCTTCCTGGACACTGCACAAACAGGGACAGGGGGCCATGGAAAGGCCACGTCACCAGCGCAGCACTGGGAGACATGGAGAGCTCATGTCCTGTATCTCAGGGCCATCATCCTGCCCAGGTGGCTCTGCACTGAGCTCTCCTCAGCACCTCCTTTGCTCCCTGCCTTTGCTGTGGTTGCAAGAAGGTTGCAGGACAGCCCAGAGGCCCTGCAGAGCAGTGCTGGGAGCAGGCTCACCGTTCCAGAGGCGCAGTGAAGCGGGAAGGCGCGGGGCTCCCAGCCTTCCTCCTGCTCACAATGCACTCCCTGAACCAGAGGTAATGGAGCAGTGCCCCCAGCCAGGCCTTTGCTGAACTCCAGCCACCACTTACACGGCCTTGAGGGATAATTGGGTTTATTTGGTATGTCACAACAGTTTAGTTTGTACTTGACAGCTCTATAAAACTTGGTAAATGCAGTTTTATCAGTTAAAGAGCAACACCCACCCTTGATGCCTGTGCAAAGCAGGCAGAATGCTCAGGGCCTTTTAACTGGGATGGTACTTTAAGCTGCTCTAATGCCTGCAGGGAATGTTGGGGTGAGAGGACAGCTGAGCATTCAGGATGTGAGAGTCATTCCTGGCTCACCTAGGCTGCTCTGAGCTTTCCTTTGGGCTGCCTGACCAGCAGGCGCTGCGTGCGCCAGCAAGGACCTGAGGAAGTCAGCCAGGAGCTGGAAAATAAATTAACAACGGGACATTGACCTTCACCATCTGCACCAGACAGGTCCAGGTGATCATCTCAGGCAACATCTCCCTGTCAGACTGCACCAAACCAGAACTCTGTGGTACAAACTGCCCTCAGAGGTGCTGTGCACCCCCAGGCTGGCTGAGGGCCGGAGTCCCTCCCAGCCATCTGCAGGCTCTGCTCCCCCTCGGATCACACAGCACCTCTGGCTGCAGCCCTGTTCCCTCCTGCTTTGCCGATTTGCCTGCAGCTCCCATCCAAGAGCCCCAGCCACACAGGGTACAGTGTCAGAGCCTGCTGCACAAGCAGGAAATCTCCAGAGAAGCAGCATCCCATGGCATGCCCTCGCAGGGGAAGCAGAGCACCGAGGCTTTGGCTGCAACCAGGGGTGTGGGCAGGGCAGCACCGAGGGGCTGGGGCTCCAGGGAGGCTGGAAGGGGGATGGGCATTGTCACTCCTCCTGCAGCTCCTTCTTCTGGAAGGCCTGGAGCCTCCTCGCCACCGTCTGCTGGATGATCTCCAGCCCCTCTGCGTCCAGTTCCTTCATGAGAAGCAGGATGGCATTCAGGACATTGTTCTGTCGGGATAAAGCACACACTGCCTTGGACCAGCCAGCAAGGACAAGGACATTGATTTTCCCTGCTCTTTCTAGGAACTCCTCCTCCACCACCACCAGCACCGGCAGCAGTTTGGAACAGCCACCTGCAGCCACGGACCGGGACTAACAACCAAGGCCTCGGGGCAAACACAGGCGGAGGCGCATGTGGCACATGACCAGGCTGGAATGCAGGACAAACCCATCCTGCCCACAGCCTCTGGCCACGCTCCAGCCTGGCTTCTGTCAGGAAAAGCACTTTCAGGAGCAGCTGCCCTCGCTCTCCAGCATGTGTGGGATGGGAAAGGACAGGAGGCCCCTGCTCTGAGGAGTGAGGAGAGCTGGTGCTCTCTGCAAAGGAGCCTTGAAGGTCCCCAGCCCTGCCACCACCACAGGACCACTGCCAACAGCAGGCCGTGGCTCTGTCAAATCATGTCCTGAAGAACTCCAGGGAGAGATTCCACAGCACAAATAGCTGTCCTTCTAGGGAGAATCTTTTGCCCAACATCCAACCTGAACCTCTTCAGCTGCAATGGGGGACCACTTCTCCCCTCTTTAAAGGTCAGAGCTTGTGGTGGTGCTCTAGGCAGCTATGGCACTGTGGGTTACATCTTGCTCTGCTGACTGATGCAACAGCACCAAGTCCAGCACTCTGCAATTCCCAGCTGAATCACCAAAATCCAGGTTCATCCATGGCTACATGATGGAGGGGGCTGAGGAACCACTTAAACTTCTTGTTCAGCAGCCACTTCCCAAGGTTTGACCCTCCTCTTGCTAAAGAAACACATTCTAATGTCCAGTCTGAACCTCCCCTGGCACAGCTTTGAATCATCCCCATGTCTCCTACCACTGGGTCCCAGGTAGAAGAGCTCAGCACCCTCTCCCCACATCCCCACCTCAGGAAGCTGCAGAAGGGCATGAGGTCACCCCTTGGCCTCCTTCTCTCCAAACAAAACCAGAGCCCTTAGCTGCTCCTGGACATTTCTTCCAGCCCTGGCATCAGCTCTGTTCCCTCCTCAGGGGACATTCAAGGTTCTTCACATCCTTCAATGCTGGAGCTCAGCCCCACATACAAGGAAAAGCAATTTGGTGTTTAAAAGATACTCACTCTCTTCTTGCAGCTGCAATCTGTCTCTTGAAGGGAAAATGAGTATTTATCCCTGGGAACAGGCTTCATATCAAGCTCCTCCTGAGTTTTGCTAAAAAACAGGGAGGAAAAGCAAATGTTACTATGACCAGGTGGGAGAACCTTCCTCTGCCAGGCCAATCCTTCCTCATCACAGGCAACCATGCAAGGAGTATCTAGCTGGAGGACCCCAGGAAATGGACTGGAGCTCCCAGATCAGAAAGGATCCACCCCTGCTTGCACATGCAGCTGATGAGCTTGTCACCCCCCACAGCAGAGCCTGTTTGGCAGGCACACAACCAGCCCCACTGCAGCAACCAGAACAATGGGAACCTGCACCAGCCACAGCCCGGCCCCTGGAACGTCAGGCTCCTTTCCTGCTACACACAAACTCAGCCCAGAAACGCTGGCAGCTGCCCAGCCCTCACTTGGTGTCGTCCAGGCTGAGCAGGTCGCTGTCGGGCTCGGTGGTGGATCCGGCGGCGCTGGACGCGGTGCACTCGGACCAGCCGTTCTCCACGCTGCTGCGCGCCGGCGGGGCCGTGATCTCCACGCCATCCACCAGCGCCTGCGACAGCTCCTCCTCTGTCACAGCTGCAAAGGCCACAACAAACGCCTGTTGCTACGATCTGCGGCAGCCAAAGGGGATGGCATCTCTAGCGGGGCAGGTTCTGCTGCTGCAGAGCTGTTCCCAAGGGGTTTGGTCCAAAGATTGTCTAACATTTTGCTTTCACCCTTCTCCTGCAGTGAAACCTGCACAGGAGAATGCTGGAAGAAATAACCAGCTGCCCAAAGTGAGAAGAGTATCAGAGAGGGATGCAAACATGCTTTACTATTTCTTGTCTCTGGAGAAGGCTCCAAAAGCAACCAAATTTCTGCTACTGGATGTAAAAAAAAAACAAAACAAAACAAAACAGAGAAGCTTTCCTGCAGCAGCAGATCCAGTTATAGAACCTTTGTCTGGCCACAGAAAAGGGAGAGCTCTAAAAACCACTAATTAGTGGTACTGTCCAAGCTATAATGAGGCACTCGGTCCTGCTGCCGTAGGGAAGGGATAGGGAAAGGATAGGCAAGGAAAAAGGAGAGGGAAACAAGGGAGAGGGAAACGGGAGAGGGAAGGGAAAAGGGGAGAGGGAAGGGAAAACAGGAGAGGGATAGAGAAGGCAAAAGGGGATAAGGATAGGGAAGGCAAAAGGCGATAAGGGAGAGAAACGGAAAGGGAAAAGACAAAGTGAGAAAACAGCTTAGAAGCACTGGATCTAACTCAACCCCTAACACCTCCTGACTCCAGGAGAACTCAAAGGACACCCTTGAGAAGAGCCAACACATCCCCGCTTCCCAGGAGGCGCAGGCAGGGGCTGTCTGCAGGTGCCAAAGCCCACCCTGGTTGTCGAGCTTCTGCAGGCTGGGCAGGTTGCGCAGCACGGTCATGCGGTAGCGGTGCGGGTCGGGCCCGCAGCAGGGGTTCTCTGCCAGCCACAGCACCCGCAGCCGCGGCAGCGTCTTCAGGTAGAACAGCTCATCCAGGCTCCTGATGTTGTTCCTCCTCAGGTAGAGCTCGCTCAGGTTCTGGCAGCGGCGCAGCGGCTCCAGGTCCGAGATGCCGTTCACGCTGCGGGGACACGGTCAGAGCCCACCCTGCCCTCAGAGCCCACCCTGCCCTCAGAGCCCATCCTGCCCTCGCTGCCCCATCCAGGGGGGAGCACAGCACTGCCCAGCCCCTTTTCCTGCAACAGCCTCAGCATGGCACTGAAAGGGGCGTTCAGCCCGTGGCTTGTGGCATTTCATCTTTGTCAGCAGAGGGAAGAATTGAAAGAGACGTTGCTCCACCCTGCTGAGGATGACAAAGAGCATCTTCTTCCACCAAACCTGCCCCCTTTTCTGTAGCAGCTCCTCAGCCCACCCAAGGGGAAACCATGTAAGATTCCCAAGTTAAAAGGCTCAAATTCGCAGAGCATTGGCTCCATGGGGTCCCCAGGACAAGTGAAAGTTTAGCATATTACGGAAAGGGAAAGCTCTGAGAGATGATCCACAAAATATTTCAACAAGTATTTTGGAAACAGGCCATGTAGAGAGGCCAAGATCCCTGTTGAAACTACAGAATAGAATTTCAGGAACAACAATCCTAAGGGGTTTTATCACTTGTCAAGTCAGAGAATATTTTCTCAAGAGCACAGGGAGTAGTGCAGAGGAGCTGCTGAGGAATAATCATTTCTGTATCTCTGCTGCTTGAGAAATGGGGCATGAAGAGCCAGGCAGCTCACACAGCAACATGGGAAGAAACCATCCCCAGGAAAAGGTGATTTCCCTGCCCTCTCAAAAGATGGCAAACTGGCATTCACCTGAACGTGATCACCTCGATGTTGGGCAAATCCCGGCATATGGATATCTGGGCAGGAAGAGACAGAAACAACAAGTTGGCACTTGTGGGGGAAAATTTAAATAAACCCAATTGAAATCACAAAAAGCACCATCAGGAATCTGAGTTTGCTTCAGTCTAACCTGAGCTTAACAACACCAGAGGTTTTCTGACACAGCGAGTGCAGCGTCAGCAGCTCCTCCAGCCTCTGCTCAGGAGGGGAAGTGCAGATACCAGCCAGTGTCACATTGTTCTTCTGCTCCAGCAACTCTGCAGCCTCCACACGCAAGAAAGGCTCCCTCCCACTCCTGCCAGCCCTCCCCTAGCGACAGAACCTCATCCAAAATCACCACAGAGGTAGGACTCAGGGTCCTGCTCTCTGAGGCTCCATGCTGGGCCTTGGAGAGAAATTTTCCAATGTGGAAACAGCAACAATCACTTTTTTTTTTTTAATGGTGTGAGATGCTAATCAACCCTGAAAAGCCCTGCAGCTCACAGGCACCAGGCCAGCCCGAAGCCAGACCCTCCGCAGTGCCCTGCCAACCCCACAGCCTCCATGGTGTCCCCGCTCCAGCCGTGGGCCCAGGCTCCTCTGGCTCCTCCACTACTTACATCCGTCAGGTGGCTGCCCCTGCGAGAGGAGAGAGGGATCAGGGAGAGCACAGCAGGGCTCAGCCTCCCCCAGCCGTGTTCACACCCCATCCCCTAGCCTGGCCCCACCAAACTGCTCCAGCAGAGCCTGCCATGGGCCTTGCTGTGCCTCCCCTTCCCCAGCCCTGCCTGTTCTCCCTCATCCAGCCCTACCTGACCCTGCCCGCTCCCCTTCCCCAGCCCTGCCTGACCCTGCCTGACCCTGCCTGCTCCCCTTCCCCAGCCCTGCCTGTTCTCCCTCACTCAGCCCTACCCGTTCCCACTCCTGCCCTCCCATCCCTGTCTGACACCCAGCTCCCTCCCTCCATCCTTGTCCCCCCTCCCCATCTCTGCCCTTGTCCCCCTCATCCATCCCTGCCTGTCCCCTCCCCATCCTGGCCTGCCCCCCCTCATCCATCCCTGCCCGTCCCCTCTCCTGATCCCAGCCTGAGCCCGCAGCCCCAGGCCTGCCTGTCCCCCCTCCATCCTCTCAGCCCCGTCCGAGCCTGTCCTCCTCCCTCATCCCCGCCTGTCCCCCGGCCCGTCCCCGCGCCCACCAGCAGTTGAGGCGGCGGACGCCGTCGAGCGCGGCGGCCTTGGCCTGTGCCAGCACGGCCGCCCGGCTCAGCCTCATGCCGGGCCGGGCCGCGGCTGCAGGGGCGGCACCGCCGGGCTCAGGCCCCGCC